>NC_056748.1:885373139-885448139 GCF_019279795.1 Protopterus annectens | reverse complement strand
ATTTATATAGAAATGTGACACTGCCAGCCCAGCTATCTGGAATTTTGTAAATAATCATATGTTATTTGTTAATAGTAATATGATTCCCATACTTGTCCTACAAATGTAAGAGAACTGTATGTTATGTACTGAGCTTCAAGAAAGCAACAACAGTGAACCCTACTGGAAAAAAAACAGAAATGTATATAAACTATATACCTGTGTAAATATATGTTTTAATAGTAGAAGCTGGAACATTCAGAGTTAACTTGCAAAACTTCAAAAAAATAAGTGGAAATTGTTTTACGATTCTGTTATCTCTCAGTTTCAGCTCAGTGCAGACACAATGTCTAGAGCTAGCGATTTTTCTATTGTCTTAACACAGAAATAATTACTAGGTTTCAAATGTAAAAGTGTTTTTATTGCTCCATGACTTCCTAGCAGCTGCACACTTATGAGAGAGATGTATTTTTGACACAGAGGTGCTAAATGCTAAGTATCTGTTTAGCCTGGGAACTAAAGCCAGGTGCCAAAGAGTAATGTCATCAGAGCTAACCCAACAGTCTTCTTCATTCGGCTTTTCCCGGTTAGGGGTCGCCACAGCGGATCACCTGCCCGCTCATGACTGGCAGTGGAGTTTTACAGTTTCGAGTTGCCAGTCCGGCACCCAACTTTCCACAGAAGGCACACACACCCACGCACTCACACCTAGGGCCAATTTAGAGTATCCAATCCACCTGCAGCATGTCTTTGGGATGTGGGAGGAAACTGGAGCACCCGGAGGAAACCCACGCGACCACACGGAGGAGATGCAGACTCCGTACAGAAGGCACCCCCAGCCAAGGACTGAACTGGAGAACCTCTTGCTGTGAGGCAACAATGCTAACCACTGCACCACTGTGGCCGCCCTAGAGCTAACCCAACAGTAATGTTAAATATGAATTTAAAAACTTTCTCAGAGAGAAAGTCTGTGCATTTTGTATCTTGTCTTGGACCTGAAAACATCCTCTCATCAGCACTTGCCTTGCTAATAGTAAGGAACCAGGGTACCGTAATCTCTCTGATATAGATAAGAATATAGTAAAGATTAGTTTAGATGTTTTCTGTATTTATTTGAGGCTGTCCTGCAATGTTGTTTTACAATATTTCCTGTGATTCTGAACCCTGTAGTTACTGTGTTGTTTGAGTGTTGTCTTGTTCTTTTATTTATTATTAAATATATTAAAACCTATCTTTGTGGCTGATATGTGTGAGACACATTTAAGCTCTTAGAGTACTTGCATATGTATTTGGTGACAATGTACAGGCCACTCCTAAACAGCCTTAGTCTTGCTCACACTTACCATTTGGATAATAATAATATTACACGGTGGGATTGGTCACCCTTTGTAAGGGCCTTAGAGTAGCTGATAAGTAGTGGCTGGTGACAGTGATAACTACCTTACAGTCTGGGCAGAAGGGGGCATAGCTAGTAAACCTGTGCCAGCCTTCCCCAGGAGTGTCTGTGTGTTTGCATATAAACCAAATCTCAAAGTAAGTAAGTGAGTGTGAGTGTGTGTGTGTGTGCGCGCTACTTGGGCAGGGACACAAAGCACTGGTTTGACAGAGAGAGTGCTGGAGGTTTTGGCTTGACCACTTGGATGAGATCTTAACCCTATAGCTGTGACAGTGGGGAGTCTTACTGGGGATCTGGAGAAAGAGACAGAAACCAGCCCCAGACTGACTGTGATCTCTGTGTGCTGTTAAGAGAAATTGTACTTTACTGTGTGTGTACTTGTCACCCCCCCACCATGTGTATGTTCCGCAATGATGCTAGTGGTGAGGATTAGGATCCTTAATTACTGGGCCAGTGCAGGGGCGTTGCATATTAATTGTTTGGCAGTGGTAGGATATCCACATCACATATTAATTGGTTGATAGTGGCGAGTTAACCACATCACCATATTAAATGGCTTTTAGTGGTGTAAATATTGAATTCCTGTAGCCTGTGTACAGTGGTCACTGAAGGTGTTTGTACTCTGTCAGCCACGCAGTGAACATTCAGAGTTCATATCACAATTGGCTTAATTTTTTTTTGTTAGCTTAGTTAGTCAAGGAGAGCAGGCAAACACGTCAGCAGAGGAGTATGGCAAGCTGACAAGGAGCCAGTTGGCTGAGATGTGCCAGGCTAAGGACTGTTGCATGCCAACCTGACTAAAGCAGACATGATTGCAGCTTTAGTCACAGTTGCATCACAGAATGGCAACCAGGAGGCAATCACTCTGGCCTTGGAGATGGACAACTCTCAGAAAATGGACAGCTCAACCTTACCACAGAGGACTTAAAAATCCATCTGGAGTTAAACAGACTTGAGTTGGAGGCCAAGCATTTGGAAATAGAAGCAGCAGAGAGACTGAGATATCTGGAGGCTGGGGAAAATGAGAAACTGCAACATCTGCAGGCTAAGGAGAACGAGAGGTAGAGGCAACATAAAAAGGAGATGTTGACTCTTCGCTAGAGTCATGGAGGTAATGGGGACGGGAGTAACAGATCCCCAGAAGCAACAAAGATCAATACATTTCTTCCACAATTTACAGAGGGGGATAATTTTGATAATTTCATTCATATGTTTGAGAGGGTATGTAAAGAGTATAATTTTTACTAAGGGCTCTGGGTACGGTTCCTGACCCCCTCATTCCATAGTAAAGCTGAAACTGTAATTTCTAAACTGTCTGATACAGATTGTTTAAATTATAATACATTCAAAATATGTTTGTTAGAATGCTTTAAGTTAACACCTGAAGCTTATAGGAAAAAGTTTTGTAAACATAGACGCAAGGCAGATAAAAGTGTGTGTGAATATGTTGCTGAACTAAGCACTTATTTTCGTAGGTGGGTGAGTGGATGTCAGGTCACCACTTTTGAAGGGCTGGCAGACCTTTTGGTGAGGGAACAAGCCCTCAGCACTTTGCCTAAGACATGAGAATCTGGTTAGCTGATGGACAGTACAATACTGCAGATGAGTTGGGGAAGAAGGGAGACCTATATCTAGCAAGCAGGGCATCACTGCATAGGAAAGGGACAACCAGTGCTGCTCATGGGTTTAAGGGAACCCTTACTGCCCCAACAGAATCCACCAGTAGCAGGGGAAGCCACTAGTCCAGGTACACGTGCAGGACCAAGGGTTAAATGTTTCAAATGCAATCAGTGGGGCCATGTAGCATAAAGATGTACATGGCGGCAGGGTGGGGAACAAAAGATGAGAGTGTCAGTCAGTGGGAATGACAAAAGGCCAACAGTAAGTTGTCTTGAAACAACAAGAGTACCAAACTACCACAAGAGGTTATATCTTATCTTAGTGAATGGGAAAGAGGCCATGGCTAAGAGAGACACAGCCTCTGACCTAACCCCATTGTGAAGCTTGCAATGGTTACAGAGGAGCACTACTTACTTATGAAGTCTACTCCAGTCAGAGCTTCAGGGAGGGACCCCATTCCAAATACCTTTGGTTAGGGTTCGCCTTGACTAGGAGGGTGGAAAAGGAAGCTAGCAAGTAGATGTGTTTGGGGATATCTCTGCAGATCTCCTAATAAGGAATGACTTTGATAATGCAGTAGTGTGTGTGCATGGAGTTACACTCAGTCAAGCATGGAGACAAGCATGTGGGGGTCTGGTAGTCTGAAGGAGACCCAGACAGGCCGCACACCTGCAGCCTGGACTGGTGGGGTGGTTACTTCAGGGAGGGAACTACACTGTAGCAGTGAGACTGAAGGTGAGCCACAGCTGCTTGTGGGTATTGATGTTCCTTTGGACAGAGGGACTGCAAGGGCAGAGGTGAGTAGCAGTACCCAGGCTAACAGCGAGGCACTGCTGTCAGAGCATACCAGACTTCCTGTGGAAGGGGAGCTGGTAAGGGTTACAGAGAGTTGAGTCAGGCTCAGCTCTCAGACGCTGCATTACAAGGCCTGAGGGAGGTAGCTAGTGAGGTACTTGATTCTCAAGGGAAGGGGGAATCTGTATACTGGGACAAAAGGTTATTGTACAGAGAGTGGACCCCCCCGAGGGAGGGCTAGAGGATGAGAGAATACAGCAGTTGGTAGTGCCCAGAGCGTACCGTCTGGCACTTCTAGCCATAGCCCATGTTATTCCCTTTGCAGGTCATATGGGCATAAAATGTACAGGCAGACATATTATGCAGAACTTCTATTGGCCTGGAATTTTCAGAAATGTAAAAGGGTACTACAGGACCTGTGAGCGATGCCAAAAAGTGGGCAAGGCAGGAGACAAAGGGAAAGCTCCTTTCTTGCCTTTGCCTGTGATTCAGGAGCCATTTCAGAGGGTAGCTATGGATATTGTGGGTCTCTGAGTACTACAAGTTCCACATGGAAAAGGTATACCCTAGTGGTAATAAATTATGCTACCAGATACCCTGAGGCAGTGGATCTGTCCTGTATTGAGGGAGTAAAGGTGGCAAATGCTTTGTTAGAGATTTTCAGCAGGATAGGTTTCCCAAACGAAATACTGACAGAGGTGCCAATTTCATGTCAGACCTACTGGCTTGTCTGTGGACGTACTGTGGGGTGAAGCACCTAAAGACCACCCAGTACCATCCCCAGAATAATGGTCTTCTTGTGAGGTTAAATACTACACTCAAGATGATGCTACGGGCAGTTGCAGACCAGTTTGAGGGACTGGGACAAATATTTGCCTCATATGCTGTTTGCTTACAGAGAGGTTCCCCAGGAATCCACAGGCTTTTCACCCTTTGAGTTGCTGTATGGGCATAGGGTGAGGAGACCTTTAGATTTGATTTGAGATGAGTGGGAGGGCGAGTGTGAATTCCACAAGGAGTCTGTTGTGGCATATGTCCTAAACCTCAGGACAAGGCTCAGGGAACTCATGGGCTTGGCCCAGGAAAAGCTGGCAGACGCCTAACAGCAGAAATAGGTCTGGTATGACAGGAATGCTCAAGTTAGAGAGTATGCTGTAGGGCAGCAGGTAATGGTTCTCATGCCTGTCAGACACAGGCTGCAGGCAGCCTGGGAGGGACCCTACAAAGTGGTAAGGAAGGTCACTGATGTAAACTACATAGTAGAACTGCTAGGCAAGAGGCAGGGGCACACATTTTACCATGTTAACATGATGAAACCTTACCAAGACAGGGAGGCCCCTGTGCTGAGTATTTGCAGTACAATGCAGATACAAGACAATAATACTGGCCTCAAACAGATGCCCTACGCAGACCATCTAAAAAAAACTCCAGCTTTACTCCGTCGCATATTGCCTACTCAGAGGCGATCTCTGCCTAACATACAAATCCCAATCCCCTCCAAGCTACATGCTCTAGGGACCTAAACCTTGTCACCACAATAAAAAGAACGTGCTGGAGGGATAGATTCCTGTCCCAGAGACTTCCCATACTCTGGAACAAACTACCCATCTATATCAAACAAAGCTCCTTGTTAGCAGTCTTCAAGAAGAATCTTGATGACTGGATGGGAAATAGGAAATTCATCCCAGGGATCACCTCTGTGCCTCTGCTCGATGGGGGCACATGAAAATAATGTTCTTGGGTGGCGAAAGCCAGGGTACCTTTTTCTCTAGGCTACTATAGGCCCTAGGGCCAATAGCCTAGTACCTACCTATGAACTACTGGGTTAGCTTGGATGACATTACTCTTTGTCAGGCCAAACAGATACATAGAATTTAACACCTCTGTGTCAAAAATACATGTCTGTCAGAAGTGTACAGCTGCTAGGAAGTCATGGAGTAATAAAAACACTTTTACATTTGAAACCTAGTATTTTTTCTGTTTTAAGACAATTGAAAAACCTCTAGCTCTAGATATTGTGCCTGCGCTGAACTGAAACTGAGAGAGAACAGAATCATAAACAATTTCCACTTATTTTCTTGAAGTTTTGCAAGTTTACTTTGTATGTTCCAGCTTCTACTATTAAAACATACATTTACACAGATATAGTTTATATATATTTCTGTTTTTTTCCAGTACGGTACACTGTGGTTACATTCTTGAAGCTCATTACGTAACATACATCTCTCTTACATTTGTAGGACAAGCATAGGAATCATATTAATATTCACAAACGACATATGATTATTTAGAAAATTCCAGATAGCTGGGCTGGCAGTGCCACATTTCTATATAAATCATAATATTTTCAAGTGACAAAGAATTATTCACAAAATTCCAAGTAGCTGATCTGGCAGTATTTCCCTGGTGTCACATTTCTCCCCTCCTGGAAAACTCAAGCTAGTTTTTCAAGTGACCCTTGAGAAACTTTGCTTGAGAGGGTTGAGCCTATCTAGGAATACCTTATCCCATGCAGTGTCTTGAGATTTCAGCTGCCTTGGCATTGCTGACCCCAGTACTGGGCTGCACTGTCCCATTATATGGCTGCAACCCTTGGCTCCACCACAGTAATTTGAGCTTTTCCTGGCTGGCTTCCTGTAGCCACAGATCCCCCTCAGACTCCTCCTGCCTTGTACTCAAAGAAACACACATTTGTAAGGACTCATGGAGTTTTTTAGAAGCAATTGATAAAATACCTTTTAAAGATACCTATATGTTTATAACCATTGACATCAAGGATTTATACTCAGTAATACCCCACGATACAGGGTTAGACTGGTTCACAGAATACCTTTATGAGAAAGGTATAGCACATGATGTTCTGGTTTATGTACGTTTGATGGAAATGGTTCTCAAAAATAATTTTATACTTTTTAATAAGGACATATATTTACAGCAAGAGGGAGTGGCCATGGGGTCAGCATGTGGTGGGCTATTTGCCAACATTGTTGTAAAACAATGGGAGAAAAAATTCTTGTTCCCCTCAAAGTATTTTGAATATATTAAGTCTTATATGGATGACACGTTCATTTTATGGGATGGACCTAATGAACTTGTTAATGATTTTATGGCATATATTGGAACTACCACTTATTTCTTAAAGTTTACAGACACCAGTGATTTGAATATGATTTCTTTCCTTGACATCCTTTTACTCAAGGACTATCATGATAAGACGTTTGTTTCAAAGATTTTTACAAAAAATACTTATTCAAAGTCTTCACTACATTATTCTAGCACCCACCCTATGAAACAAAAGAAGGCTATTGTTAAAGGCCAATGTGTGCGTGTCTGTAATGGATGAATTTCTGAATGAATGTGGCACACTGAAAGAAATGTTTCTAAGAAGAGGTTACCCTCACAGATTTATTATTAACTTTATGATTGAGGTTGTCAACAAAAGGGAGAGAGGTTTTTACCTGCCCTTACTTTCTGGTGATAGTACATCCATTACCTCACCTTCATCTAACATTCGTGACACTAGCATAGTGGAAGAAAGTAGAGATTTTAAAACCTCATTTATTAATGTTTTTACTGATGAGTTTCATTTTAAAGGTTATTTTATTGAAAAAACGGTCTATTCTTGCTGGTCCATTCTTAAACATGAAAAGAATATTAGATCCCTGATAGGCTCACAACCTACTATTGTGTATAAAAAAGGAAAGAATTTAAAGAACATTTTTGAAACTAGGAGCCTGCTTTTTCATTAAAAACCTGGTTCCACGAATAAGTGTGGTAGATGCAACTACTGTAAGTCTTTAAAAGAAGGTAATATATTTTGTGTCAAACAAGCTACTATTGTGTATAAAAAAGGAAAGAATTTAAAGAACATTTTTGAAACTAGGAGCCTGCTTTTTCATTAAAAACCTGGTTCCACGAATAAGTGTGGTAGATGCAACTACTGTAAATCTTTAAAAGAAGGTAATATATTTTGTGTCAACAATGTGGAGATTAAGATCAGGCAGAAATACCACTGTTGTTCTGAGATAGCAGTATATTGTGCTATGTGCACTGTCTGTTCATGTTTCTATGTTGGCAAGACTGACCGAAAGCTGAAGAACTGCATCTACGAACATTTATATGACATTAAAAATACTAAAGACACCAACGCATTAAGTAAGAACATAATGGAGAACAAGCATAAATTTTTATTCTTCTTTATAGACAGCATCAACACTGATGTTAGAGGAGGAGCATGGTCACTACTGCTGGAAAAAAGAGAATTATATTAGCAGCTACATCTGAATGCAGGGAACTGGCCAGGATTAAACGAAAACAATTCAATCAGCTCCTTACTGAAATTAAAGGCATTGGAGAGGTAATATGACCTCCCAAATAATTACTGTTTAATATACCATGTTACACATGCCAACATCATATTGTTATTTTACATGGTTTAAATGTTTTTATTCTATTTACTACATACCATCAGTCTTTTTATAGGATTTGTAATTTCATTTTTCATTTAATATTATTTAACTTGTATTTATACTGCTGTGGGGGTTTTGTGTCTTGCAGTCTGTTGCTATACTTAGGATTTAATTTTAATGTATTCATCTCGTGAATATTTAATATAAAGTCATTTATCTGCCCTAATCAGCTTTAAATTATGTCACTTCCTGTTTGGTTTGTATAAAAGGAAGTATCTATGCTTTAACTGTTGCGTGATGAAGTCTAGATTATGTAGACAAAAGCGCTTATCCATTTTGTTCCTGGATTTATGCACTGATTTGATTAAAGTGGTTTTGTGATTTATACTACTGAGTCATCCATTCTTGGTGAGTGGGTCCAATCCAGCTGCTTTACTTGGGCTACTTTTGTTTTTTGGACTGGTTTGTGCTTCTGTTTGACTTTACGATCTGAAGAAAGAGGCAGAAACCAGCTCTAGACTAACTGTGATCTCTGTGTTCTTAAGGGAAATTGAACTTTACTGTGTATGTGTACTTGTCATCCCCCCAATGTGTACTTCCATCCCTGGTGGTAGTGGTGAGGATTGAGGCTCCTTAATTACTGGGCCAGTGCCGAGATGTCCTAGTGGCCAATTTGGATTTGAAGTAAGCTTTGGAGGACTTCACCAATACCCTTATTTGCCTGTTTAGGCCAAGGAGAGATTGCTTCCAATTTGGTACCTGTTCCTTCTTGGTCCTGGACAGCAATTTTTTTTCCTTTTGTTGTAGTCTTTATTTATAGCCAATGTCCACCAGAGAGGTATACTCTTCCTTGAGAAAGAGGATTTTGTCCTGTCAAGTATTGCTGAATCGATGCATTTATATATAAATGGTTATATAGTACTTTGGTGTAGGTTTGGACATTAGTACCAGTTCTTACTGTTGGGGAGGAGTTGTGAAGATGTTTAGACCATCCCTCAAGAGGTTGTAATCAGTTTTGGAGAAGTTTTTTTTCTTTAACCCTAGCTGGAGGGGGGGGGGGGTCAGGGGAGATGGTGACTTTAAAGGTGACCGCTTTGTGGTCTGATCTTACCAGGGATGATGACATTATGGTGGTGCTTCAGTGGTTCCTATGATGGCTAGTACCAAGTCTAAGTTGTTGTCACTTCTTGTGGGGCTGTCAACTAGCTGGTCCAAGGCACTGGCATTGATGAAGTCAAGGAATCCTTGAGCATTTGTGTTCTGCTTGCCCAAGTAGTTCTTCCAATCAATGGTTGGGCAGTTAAAATTGCCCAGTACCAGGGTATAGGGTTAAATCTTAATAGATTTGAGGAAGTCTAGATAAGTGGCGTGGGCATCCTGAATTAACGATGGGGGCCTATAGCCAACTATGATTTAAATAAGGGTCTTGTCAGTTAACTACGCCTGGAGCATCTCCTGTGCATCATACTGTTTGACGAGTCTGGAGGTCTGTATATCTTTAATATATATATATTGAAACATCACCTCCTTTGACTTTTCTGCCTTCAGTTTAGGGTCTGTATGTATGATAGGATGAGCAACCAGGTAAGGCTGGGGTGCTCTCCGCAGCTTTGAACCAGGTTTCTTTAACAGCACAAACACATGCACATATTCTCTATGTCTCTTTCTAATAATCAACAAAATATGGTTTACTTTTCACTAAAGCATTAATTAAGTAGCAACTCTTTTTTTCTTAATACAGGTGATTTGGAAGACAAACTTTATCCTGCAAAAAGTGTGTATACGAAATTACCCAAACATCATTTATCTTACAGTAAGACTCAAGTCTGAAGTCTTAGAAATTCCCATTATTTCCATATACTGCTGAACTCTGCAGGAATTCAGTGATTCTTGTTCATTACTGTTTCTTTGTTGCTTATTTCCCAATAGTTTTTCCTGTTCACTCCTATGTACCACTGATCCTGCTCTGCTGCTGAAAACAGCTTGGTTGGCTACTTGTGGCTTTTTAAGCCCTTCCTCTATCTACCTTTACACAACCCCCACCCCTTCCTGATCCTAACTTCCAGTTTTCCTGGCCTTCCTCCCCCCCATCTACTGCATGCTGTTTTCACCTTGACAAGCTCCCATTACCGCCGGGAACGTTCCTCATTTTTGGTCTTAAAAATTCCATGTTTCTCAAAGCTCCACACTGAAAGGGTCATTCACGCAGTCAGTGTTAGGATTTTTCAACTGATATCCATGGTAAAAAGTACTGAATCATATTAATTCATCATAATAGTGCCTAACCCTGAGTAGCATCCTGCCCTCACCAAGAATGATACCTCAGTATAAAGAAAAAATGATCAGTTTCAACAATTGGCTAAGCCTCTGGTGTCATTCAAGGGGAATCCAGTGTCTGTCAGCCTGGGACGACATGCTTGACAAGCCGCATTGCTTCGCAAGAGACAGCTTGCACCTGTCACCCCTAGGCTTTCGAATATTGGCCAAGGCTCTTGCTGCCCCCATAGTGCCGTTTTTAGGCAAGGCTCAAAAGTCAAACCCACCTCCGTAAACAGCACAATTAACAAAACACTGCGGGTTATGCTACTCAATGCCAGGAGTTTAAATCTCAAAATGCACGCGCTCAAAGCACTCTTCAGCATGGAGAACGTCGACATCTGTGCAGTAACTGAAACCTGGTTCAAGGCTCCAGACAGCACCCCAGCACTACCGGGCTACAACTCATACCACACGTTTCGGCCAAAGAACACAGACCGAAACACAAAAGGAGGGGGTGTATCCATATTCATCAAGGATACCTACACCTCCAGCTTAGTGGCACAGCATGATACCCCTGAGATCATCCAAGTGCAACTAACATCAGGCAAACCTGCAATGCAAATTGTGGCCTGCTACAGATTACCCTCCATGACCCAGGACCACCACTCCACCTTTCCGGAGACACTGGAAAACATGAAGGTCCTACCGAACACCCTGATATTGGGCGATTTCAATTATCCTACCATTCACCGGGAAAACTACTCGAGTACAAATTCCCAGGCCCAGCTCTTCCTGGAATTCATCAACTCAAATGCCCTGGATCAGCTGGTAAACTCCCCTACCAGAGGTAAAAACATATTGGACCTGGTCATCACCAACACGAGCGACAGGTGTTCCACACCAGAGGTCAACCAGTCACTGGTTAGATCAGACCATAAACTAATCACTCTGCACGTCCACACCCCACCACCACCCCCAACTAAGGAAACCATAGTAAAACACTTTTCTAAAGCAAACTTCACCTTACTTAAGACAGAGGTGGTAAGTTTCACAGCCCCCATGCTAAAGGATAACGCTGCCCAAGATGCAGAAACCTTTACAAATGCACTCTATGAGCACCTACAAGGATGCATGGATGCGTGCCATCCCTAGCAAAACCAAGACTCACTCCTCTAATAGAAGGAAACCAGTTGGGTGGATCCCTGCAATAAACAGGCTATACAATAGAAGGAGGAAACTAGTTCAGAAAAAAAGCAAATCCCAAGAAGGAAAGACATCCCTGATCAGTATCAGTAGGAAACTAAGGTCCCTCATGAAATCATCCAAGGCTAACTTCAAAAGAAAAATAGCCAAGGATTCAAAAGAGAACCACAAAGCCTTCTTTAGCTATGTTAAGAATCTAAGTGGCAACTCGCAAATATGCACTGAACTAGTGCAAAATAGCACAAAATATACTGAACCTATTGATATTGCAAACATCCTGGCAGATAGATTCAGTGCAAACTTCATCCCCCCTCTCACCTCCAAAAGGGCCCACAATATCGGAAATGTGTAGTGTCCCAAAAATCACAGACGCACAGGTGCAAACAGTCCTTTCAATAGCCACAAACACAGCATCAATGGGACCAGATGGTGTTCCAGGCTGCGTCTTGCACAAACTACAGAACTAACCCCCCACCTAAACACATTGCTCAACCTCAGTCTCTCCACAGGCTACATGCCCATAGAATGGTGCACAGCAATGGTTATTCCTCTCCACAAAGGAGGGGCCACAACTGACCCTGGTAACTATCGCCCCATAAGCCTGACTAGCCTGGTCTGCGAGGCTATGGAGCGCATCATCATGGAACTCATTAACGAAGACATTGGGAACCTCCAGACACTTGACCCGACCCAGTTCGGCTTTGTTAAGGACAGATCATGCCTACTAAACCTGGTTGACTTCTTCGAGACAGTCAACAAGGCCATAGACGAGGGAAAGGTGGTTCACCCAGCCTACCTTGACCTTGCCAAGGCTTTCGACACCATTCCCCACTCTGGTATTACAGAAAAACTCACCAGCCTGAACATAAACCCCTACGTCATGAGATGGGTTGCTAACTGGCTTACAGACAAAACTCACACGGTAAGAATAGCGGGCTCCAGGTCCGACTCTAAACCATTCACAAGTGGTGTCCTGCAAGGCTCGGTCCTGGGACCCCCTACTGTTCGGCATATACTTCTCAGAAGTGCAGGCAAACACAGGAGGACTATGGCTAACCAAGTTCACCGATGACTGCAAACTGTGAGCCATAATTGACTCTCTGGCTGACACGGACATCCTCCAAAAGGGCCTTATTGAGACGGACACCTGGTGTCAAAGTCATGGCCTCAAGCTAAATGCCAAAAAATGCATAGTCATCCCGTTTGGGAAAAACAAAACGCCCATGAATTACCACATAGGTGGCAGCCCCCATAATACAGAAGAGGTAATAAGAGATCTGGGGACCAAGGTAGATAGTGATCTCTCTTTTGACAATAATATTGCCAAAGTAGTTAGGAAATTCTTCTATGTGGCCCATCTAATTACTAAAGGGTTCGCATCTAGAAATAAAGAGGTTATAGTGCCCCTCTACTCGTCACTCATTAGACCCATCATAGAGTACAATGCCCCATTTGGGATGTACCTCACAAGACACTTCCAACAGTTGGAAAGACCACAAAAGTGCCTCACCAAGAAGATTACTGGCCTCAAATATATGTCCTCTCCTATGCAGCCCAACTGAAAGATCTCAGGCTGTACTCAGTGGCATATCGGTTACTGAGAGGTAATCTCTGCCTGACTTACAAAGCCATGTCCAACTCAGAATTGATGGACATGCTCCACCTAAAGAAATCCAAATCACTGCGAGCCATGTGCTCTAATGAACTAAACCACACCACAATAAATAGAACATGCTGGAGGGATAGATTCCTGTCACAGAGACTCCCCCATGTTTTGGTAAAAAATTCCAAATTACATCAGGCAGAGGCCCTCACTAACACTCAAGAGAAACCTTGATGAGTGGATGGGTAACAGAAAATACACCCCTGGGATCACTTCATTGGCTCTGCTTGACAGAGGATCAGTTAATTAATCAATGGGGTGGCGAAAGCCGACACATTCTGGCTAGGCTTATAAATGTCCTCGGGCAGATAGCCTAGTACCTACCTATGAACCTAAGAACTTTTTATAAGTATAAAGTAGGGCATTTTAACCATCCTGTAACCTTCCTATTTTAAGTTCTTAGTAAACTGTTAAGAAGGTTTTGCCCATTTGCTCCACATTGTAAGACGCTGTGTTTCTTATTTAAGAGCTGGATGGTTAAGAGCTGTGCATCTCACTCACAGATTTGTTATAATCTATATGTAAATATTATAATGAGGGAAAGCAAACACTTTCCCTTGTAAATGAAAACCTTCATAAAGTAATGGAATACTACGTGCACAACCTATTTTTTTATTAGCTGGTAATAATAAGAGATACACAACTTCAAACAATCGGTTACTAGTATCGTCACAACTGCTCAGCAGTAAAATACTGGCGTGTGCTCGTTATCTCATAATCATGGTATATCCCTCTCCATTCACAGCCCCTTTTTATTTACGTACATTAGAAAATATAAACGTAACGCATAGCAAATATGTGCTATTAACAGTATTGGCATAAGGTACATTCCTCAAACACCATTCCTGACGTGAAATATATAGAAAGGTCACATGTCAAATTAATACTACCAGTAGCAATAACTCACTTAATTATACATACAGGTACGTATTTTTTTAAGCTAAACACATGAACAAATAACATTGTTTAACTAAAACACTAACTATCACGTTCTCTAAAAGCATTAAACACAGTTTGATCGTGCAATATTAATATTAAACAGGAAAAAAATGTTTACTACATAAAAAAAATATTACCATAGTTCAGCATTTCCGGATTTTTATCTTTACCTGCATCCGTTGTAGCCCCGCCCACTTGCGCTATATCCAAAGAGAAACCTTGCTGTCACGACTGTATTTTCATTTAGCCAACCAGAAAGTTAATCGTCACTATTCCACCATCAACACGCCTAATTCAAAAAAGCATATCCGCTGATCGTGATACTGATCAACAGTAACATCAAGTCAGTGTTTTTGATGTTATTTATTTGTATTATAAAATTGTACAGAAATCCTGTTTACTTCTCCAAAGCTTTATCAACGTTGTTGTTTTGAGGTTTGCGAATAGCTAAGATTTTGTTTTTATACAGAAGTACACTTGTATATGTTGAGATGTCGCTTAATACAGTAATTTTGCGTACTTTAAATACTACTAGTTGAAATATATACGTTTTCCGTTTGGTAGTTGTGCTTACTCTACGTTCCCTGTTTTACCCTAATGTTGCTGTTCATCCTTCCACATCCCTTTTTCTAGGGTTACCATATTTGGTTATACGAAAAAGAGGACGATAGATTCTTTGGTGGGGCAAAAGGCTAGGTGAAGACAAAAAAAAAAAGAAAAGGTCTTTTAGTAATGCAGAACATCACAGTTCCACATTATAAACACAGTTCCACATTATAAACACAAGTAGCTTCGTGTTTGGTTATTTTTTGATTGGCCCCAAAACTTGCTTACACAGTCTTTCAATATGTAGTACATATATACTAACTTTTCCAGAAAATAAATGAACCATCGCATGTACATTAACAGCAATAAACAAAAACAAAAAAAAAAAACGGTCATTGTTAAGACAAAAATGTAGAATCACATTCCTGTTTACATATACACATAGAAATCAGATTATAAAAAGCATAAAACCAGCTGCTGGTATTCACATGGGTCACCCATGTAAGTTGTGGCCAGGCCAGGGCATGCTTATCTTAAATCAGGAATGCTGAGTTAGCCTGACCACTGGTGATTTTTAACGGATTCACTTTTAGTTCAGATTTAACACTAATATGTTCATTTAGACTTGGGATACTGAAAAAGTTTAAAATCAGCTCCTGGTATTTGTTAGGGTGTTTCCCAACCAAGTAGTAGCCAAGCTTGTCCCTCCTTAGCTAACAATACAAAGAACATTCAGGCTAACACGTCTACTGCCATTTTAATATTGTACTTTAAACCTCTACTGTCCTGGGCATAGGGTAACATGGTATTGTAAACAAGAGGTGGCTATCTGGTATATCTGTTGATAATAACCGCACTGACCATTGAATAAGCTTTGTCAACTGGATAACCCCAAGCAACTACCAACTCACAAACCTGTACCCTACACAAAAAAATACATGAATAACCAAGATATCTAACTTATGCTGACAAATCACAAGATAATGTATGTATATACCATGATACACATATGCTTCTTCCTACTGGGCCACAAAAATATTAGCAAAAGTTGGGGCCAAACAGTAACCCATTGCTACCCTTGGGTTTGACAATACTAGTGTTCAAGAAATACAAAGTACTTGTTCTTTAAAATCAGAGACAAAATATCATAAACAACTCATCTACAGTCAGCTAACCCATACACCTTAAATTCGGCAAGTTGGAATATCCATTCCTCCTGGGCAGACATAGTATAAAGGGATTTGATCCCCAGAATAACAAAACAGTGCCTGGCACCTATAAGAACAGTGCTGACATGGTCTGTTGGATCAAAAGTAACTTCCACATATGAGGACATCCTAAACAAAAAAGGATCAGCATTTTTTCTTCTATTATGGTCATGGGTTCAGTCTTGGACCCTGTTGCTTTTATGAGTGACCTAAAAGGAAAATTCACTTCATTCATATACACTTTAGGAATTCTAAACATTTTCCAATAATGGGATAAGAAACCATGCAAAAATAATATCAGTATAATGACCCTTTCCAATAGCATTTATGAGAAATAACTATCTATAATATAAGCATGCCATATGCCATACTGTGAGCACTCACTGAAACCATATCTGTTGAATGTATTTCACATCTTAATGATGTATTCAGTTTTATCTATGATATGAATAATAACCCCATGCCTTCATATTAAAGCTCCCTAAAATTAGACAAAGCACTAAATTTGAGACACAGAATTTTGTTTACTGTACTTTAATTCAAGTGCCTTCAAAAAAGATAATCTAAATGGGGGCTCCAAAGCTCAGCAGTCTTTTTAGGAGACCAAAAATCACAAAAATAAAATCCCTTCATTAGAGGTATAAGAACAGGTCTACATCTAATAGCCGAATTTACTAAAAGACCGATTTGCAAAATGCCGAGATTAAAACACCAAATTTACATAACTCCAAAAACCCAGAAAGCCGAAGTACACAACACATGGCATGGCCAAAATGATGTTTTCAACCGCAACTCATCCATTGGCAAGATTGAAACAACTATCCATCATTAAAGACCGATTTGCAAAATGCAGAGATGATTAAAACACCAAATTACCATAATAAAGTAACTCCAAAAACCCAGAAAGCCAAAGGCGAAGTACACAACACATGGCATGGCCAAAATGTATTCAACCGCAACGCAACAACTCGCCCATCGTCGGCAAGAAACAACTATCCATCATTAACACTAAGTTATGAATATTAACTTAACACCAGTAAGTTAAACTGACTTAAAAAAAAAAAAACATACCAGAATGAGTAGTGAAAACCAAAACGGAGACTCCGACACCGACACACACTCACTCTGATGACAGATCGGCTATGTGGCTGAGACCTCCTACTCCCTAACGCATGCACAGTCCTGCGCTTCTCCCTGCGCAAACACAGTCTCGCGACTCTCGTGAGCTCTTCTACCTTCCGCGCATACGTAGATTTGAATTCTGCCTCGGGATTGTAAAACCCGGACAAGTCTCTCAAAACGACAAAACAGGCCGGACGCCCGGACAGGAGCACAAAAAGAGGACATGTCCGGGGAAAACCGGACGTATGGTAAGCCTACCTTTTTCCCATGTTAATCATTCCAAAAATACGTGTTTGAGAGGTCATGTCAACATTGAGAGTTACCCTTGTCTGTTTGTGTCTCCGATTTTTGTCCAGTTTTCAGAGATTTGTTACTGTCATAGGTTGGGGGTATTAGAAAGGTATTTAGAGTTTGCATTCGTATGACGTGTAAGGGGAACATTGATTTATACAAGGGAACAATTAAAGAGCACATTGGCCTCCTACTCCAGCAGTAGTGAAATTTGGTAAGAAAATGTGCAATTTCCAAATTAGTTTTCTATGTCTTTATACTGGCACATATGCTCATCCATGATTTGGGGTTCTGGTGTATAAAATAACTATGTAAGCAATACTGTCTACAACTCTCCACCTGTTAATTCAAGAAATGTGGGCAAAGGCAAAACGAATGGAGTAACAAAACCCAAACTCTGATACCAAATTTAATTTGCTTGTTATAGGTTCATAGGTTCATACTAGGCTATCTGCCCAAGGGCATTTATAAGCCTAGCCCATAGTTATGTGGCTTTCGCCACCCCTTTAGTTTGAATAAAAACTATGCCTATCATTTTTCTGTGCCTCTGTCAAGCAGTGACACTGAAGTAATCCCTGGGGTATATCTGCGATCTCCCATCCATTGGTCAAGATTCCTCTTGAACAAGGCCAGCGAGGTGCTCTGCCTCACATGTACCGGGATTTTGTTCCACAGCATAGGGAGTCTCTGGGTGATGAATCTGTCCCTCCAGCACGTTCTATTTATAACCGTGTCAAGGTTTAAGTCTCCGCCCTTGTGGTTCTGAGGGATCTAGATTTTTGAGGTGAAGCATATTCATCAAATCTGGGTTTGACATGGCCTTATATGTCAGGCACAGGTCACCTCTGAGCAAGCGGTATGAGACTGAATAGAGCTTGAGTTCTTTCAGTCGGGCAGCATAAGACATATTTTTGAGACCCTTTATCCTTTTGGTGAGGAACTTTTGGGGCCTTTCAAGCTGCAGCAGGTGTCTGGTCAGATACATTCCGAACGTGGCATTGTACTCAATCATAGGTGTAATGAGTGATGAGTACAGGGGGACGATGACCTCCCTTGATCTAGATGTGAATCCCTTCATGATCAGGTGGGCGATATAGAAGGGTTTCCTAACTACTTTAGCAACATGAGTGTCAAACGAAAGGCTACTGTCAACTTGGGTCCCCAGATCCCTGATGACTTTTTCTGTGCTCAGTGGATTGCCACCTATATGGTAGCTAGGGGTAACCTTGTTTTTCCCAAAGGGTATGACTATGCATTTTGGCGTTTAACTTCAGGCCATGGCTCTGGCACCAGTTATCCGTTTCTGTGAGGCCCTTCTGGAGGATATCTGTGTCAGATGTGTTTTCGACTATGGGGCCCAGTTTGCAGTCATCTGCAAACTTTGTCAGCCATAACCCTCCTATGTTTGCTTGTACTTCAGAAAAGTAGATGCCGAACAAGAGTGGACCCAGGACTGAGCCCTGTGGGACACCACTTGTGACAGGCTTTGAGTCTGACATGGCTCCAGCAACTCTGACCCTGTGGGTTCTGTCACTTAGCCAGTTTGCAACCCATCTTGTGATGTATGGGTTTACATTCAAGCTGATGAGTTTTTCGATGATACCTGAGTGGGGTATTGTGTCGAAGGCCTTTGCCAGGTCGAGGTACGCTGTATGGACTGCCTTTCCCTCATCAATGGCCTTGGTGACTGTCTCGAAAAAGTCAACCAAGTTTAAGAGGCAGGATCTGCCTTTGACAAAGCCAAACTGGGTTGGATCCAAAGTCCGCAAGTTCCCTATATCTTTATTTATGAGTTCCATTATGATCCTCTCCATGGCTTTGCAGATAAGGCTTGTCAAGCTAATGGGGCGGTAATTTCCAGGGTCTGTGGAGGCACCGCCCTTATGAAGTGGGACCACAGTCGCCGTGCGCCACTCCTTGGGTACGTATCCTGAGGTGAGGCTAAGATTAAACAGCTGTCCTAACTGTGGGTTTAATTCCTCGTTGAGTTCATAAAGCACACAGCCGGGGACACCATCCGGTCCCATGGATGCTGTGTTTTTTGCCTTAGTGAGGGCAGTTCTCACCTGGTCGTTGGAGATGTTTGGGGGGCTACAATCCTCTGGAATAGATATCTCTCCTTTTGGGGAGGGGAAGAAGTTTGCACTGAACCTGTCAGCCAGTATGTTAGCAATGTGTGTAGGTTCAGTAATTTTCACATCATTTTGAACTAATTCTGAGCATATCTGGGAGTTTCCTCCTAGGTTTCTAACATAGCTAAAGAAGGCCTTATGATTCTCTTTAGAGTCCTTGGCGATTTTTCTCTCAAAATTTGCCTTGGATGATTTTATGAGAGCTCTTAGTTTTTACTTATAATGATCAAAGGTGTCTTACCTTTCAAGGATTTTGCTCTATCTTGTAGTAGCTTCCTCCTTTTGTTGTAGAGCTTGTTTATGGCTGGGGTCCACCAGACTGGATGCTTGCCTTTGGTACAGAGAGTCTTAGTTTTGTTTGGGATTGCCTGATCCATGCAGTCCTGTAGGTGCTGGTAGAAGGCATTTGTAAGTGATTCAGCGGTTTGAGTAATGTTTACCACTGGCTCAGGGGCCTTAAAGGAGACCACACTAGTTTTTAGAAGTGTGAAATCGGCTTTTGAGAAGTTTTTCACTGTGGTCTTTTTGTTTCAGGTGGGGGCGGATGAGGACCTCCAGCGAGATTAGTTTATGATCTGATCTCACCAGTGAGGGGTATACTTCGGTGTTGAACATTTTGATCCCATGTTCGTGATGATGAGATCAAGTATGTTTTCTCCTCTTGTGGGGATGGTGACTAGTTGTTCCATGGCATTTGAGTTTATGAACTCCAGGAATCTTTGGGTTAGAGTGTTCGGGCTTGAGTAGTGTTCCCAGTCTATATTAGGGTAGTTGAAGTCACCTAGTATGATGGTGTTTGGAGATACATTTATCCCCTCCAATGTTTTCAGGAAGGCCATGTGAGGTTCCTGAGTTTGAGAGGGTGGCCTGTAACATGCTACAAATTGCAGAGCAGTCTTGCCTATGGTTAATTGCACCTGGATGGTCTCCGATGCATCGTGCGTTGCCACCAACCTTGAGGTGTGGGTGTCCTTTATGAATATGGACACCCCCCCTCCTTTCTTGGTGTTGTCCGGATTTTGGGGCCGGAACGCATGATATGAGGTGAAACCTGTTATAAGCTTAGAAAATTGCTAGAATTATGGGTTTTGCACTAGCATGTATTTTCTGAAGGATACTAATTCTGAAACTCAAATGTCTGTCATTATATAGTGACTTCAGTAGTCAGTGATTTGTCAGAAAACTTTTAATATGAGGCAGACATCCAGATATTCTATGAAATTCTGGACACTTGAGAGGTATGGTAATGTCCCCTTCCCCCATGCTGGACATTCTAGTGAAGTACTAGACCCCCCTGAAGGACATTGTGAGGCAGTGCTGAAACTTGAGGGCTTGCCCATCTCTGAAAGGTTCATTACTTCAAATGCTTGTGCAGTGATTGTGAAAAAGTATAACACCCCCCTCCCCGTTGGTTTGCACAAATTTTCGAGAAGACTTCATGATAGATAATGCATCCACTTTGACTGACGGCATGGATGACTTGTACTGTCAGCTACACTAATGTTGTAGTTCATTTTAACTTGCACAGTTCAAACAGTCCTGTTGTAGGTACCCCACTGTATAAAATGATAAAGCCATGACTATGTTGCAGGCAGCCTGGGTACAAATAGCTGTAAATGAATTGCTTATCCGAGGGGGGATCTGGTAATTTTGGCTTGCCAGACGGGTGACACCTAGGAGAACTATTTGTTTTTCTCCTGCTGCTTGAGCCTACCTAAGAAGCCAGTGCTGCCGATTACAAGTTGCACAGTAAACTAATGGAAATTCAGTATGCACTGATTCACTTCCCTTGGTGGACAAACATATAATGGAACTTGAAAGAGCCCTCTGTAGAGGAGGAGGATTTTTTTTACCTGGGGAGAGAGTAGGCTGCATCTCAGGAACAAGAAGCTGCCCTGCTCCAGCTGGCCAGCCCATACCACAGAGTGAAGGAGCCGACTGGAAATGCTTGGGCAGGAACAGATAGACTACAGTGCTCTCTCACTGCCTAGGAATTCCTGGCTGTTGCTACCATGGAATAAATATGTAATTTGGGTGTGGGAAGAGGAGCCACTAGTGTCATTCTTGGTGGGGGTGAGTGTTTTAAGTCCTGTTGTTGCACATGATTATCATACTTACAAAATGATTGTAAATCCTACTCGCTCACCCCTTTTGCCAGACTATGGCTATGAGAGCAGTTCACTCCCTGCCACTGTAATTTTTAGAATCTTTGTGTGGAACAGTAACCCCCCCCCCCCCCCTTCATGTGCATGCAACCGCATTGCATCTGTGCAGAACTGAGTACATGTCCAACAGAAGAGTTTACCACAAAATACAGTACTATTCTCAGTTTGGTTTCATTACTGTAACTACTGCTCAGATCACATACTAGACTATACATATGAAGCTACCCCCTTTCAACCCCTTACCAGATTTAAAAAAAATGTTAGTCTTGCTTTTATATGCGTATTTTAAAATGGTGGGGATTGGTGGTCTCTGCATATATTGTCAGCAGATGACAAAGGTGTTGCTCCTTTTTTTGTTTTTCTTTTTATAAGCTGTTTGTTATTATATACCGTTAAATATAACTGGGTGTGTATCAAACTTTGAGTTTGTTTTCGTGCAGGGTTTGTTACTGTGCATACCGGGGTTGTTCTTCACAATAACTGCTTACTTTGGAGAACATTATCGGACTTGGAAAGCAGTCTGTGTCTTTGTGTAATTATTATACCTAAATCTATGTTTGAACAAATTAGGGAAGCTATGCAGCTTTTAACCCCAAAGCCCCACAAACATGTAATTTGCCTAACTACAACATAACAAAAGTTGAGAAGCTGGGAAATTAGTTTACCTTTAAACTTGTTTAACAATTTTTGAGTCCTCTAAATAGCATCTTTTGCTGCATCAGAATAGATATTATAGCACAAATGTAATAACTTATTACATGGTGCAAAAAATGCCTTGCAGAGAAAAAAAAGAGTAGAAAGGAAAGAATCAAAAATATTTACAGTAATAATTGCATTTCTGCTTGTAAATTTATATAAAATAGGCAATTAGTTTTAACTTGTATTATTAGCATGTAAGCTAAATAAACAGTAATACCTGCAGCAGAAGAAAATGCAAATGTGTATCCTGCATTATAACTTTTGAAACTAGAACTGTTTAAATAGCTATTGTCTTGTGAGAACTAAAAATAGCTTGAGAGATTACAAACATGATAAAATATTTAGGTGAAACTTGCTGTAGTACCTGAAGATCTAGCATTAACAAATGCAACATGTACTATGTTTACTCAAAATTTCAACTCCTGCTTTAAGAACTTCTTATAAATTTGTCCATGAATGGTCATGGTTATACAAGTTATGCTTGTTAAACTGATGGCATCTTAACTCTGTTGGCAAACAATTTGTGAAAGGAGAAAAAAAGTTTTTTTCTTGTATAGTGTCTTAAATGTCTCACACTGTCCTTTGAAAATTAAACTACAGAGTAGCCATTAGAAACTGAAAGATATAAATTATTAACTTCAAAGTAAATCCTGAAGAATCCTCCTTCTGTCTTTTCATAAAAATTCCTTTTACAAGGAAGGTGAATTTTTGAGACTGTATTACAGTCTTTGTCATGCACACTTTTTTTTTTATCTCCTAAGATCCAGAAAGTAGCAGGCTTGGTGGGGGGGGGGGGGGGGGGTGCTGCCTCTTAAGAGTTCATTTACTCATTTTGTTTTAAAGAGTTCTGCTCTTCGTGCAAGTATAAATCGTGATTTTTGTTGTTTGAGTTAAACATCTTGCTTTAGTGTAGTTGGAGACACTTTGTATAATCCTTTGTTTTGGTTATTCTTGTCACATTATATATAATTTATTTATTTCTGTTTAAGAACTTGATAAGTGGACTGGTTGACAGACCTCTTTCAGCCATGACCCAGAAACCATGGTGTAAGACAGAAACAGAAGATTATGCAAACTAAGGAATACACAGAGTTGTCCCTAGTGCAGTAACAAGAGAACAGATAATATAGTTCTGTTATTTACAATTACATATGCAAGTAATATTTATAGTATGTAAAGTTAAGGTATTCAACCAGTGGTCCTGTTTAGATCGTGGGCTTTGAGGGCTAGCTTTTGTGTCCTTGGACAGTTCTTTTAGTTTTATAAATTATTGAATTGTCTTTCTACCTCATTTCTGCAGGTATCCTAGAGAACACTTTCTCCTGTAGAAGTTTTAAAATGAGTTTTAATGAGGGTAATGCTATTTTCTTGGCTGTCTAAAAGTATATAGTTAGGCCACCTGATTTGTATTTTTATTTTGGGGGGGGGGGGGTTGACTATGTGAGGCGGTGCCAGCTATGCCAGTGAGAGCAGGGCAATGCATGTGTAGCACATGCCAGCATAGCTAGCACAAGTTTGGTAAATAGTTATGTCATTTGCATATCAAACTGATTTGTACAGGAGTTTGTGCTGAAAATGTATTTGTAAAGCTGCTTGTGTTAAAAATGTACCAACAGTGGGTCCTGCTGGACAGGAAAGAAATGCATCTGTATGTAACTGTTGAAATGAATATATTGTAACAGAGGAAGAAGAGAAGAGTTTAATCTCAGTCCAGCTAAATTTGAAAAGTAATGTCTTTCGGCTTTTCCGGGTTAGGGGTCATCACAGCGGAACGCCAGTCCGCTTATAATTGGCAGCAGATTTTTACGGTGCTGAGGTGCCAGCCCGACGTCCAACCTTCAATGAAGGCGCACCCATTCACACATGCACCTACCTGCATGTCTTTAACCGTCACTCAACCACGGGGACGACCTTCAGACTCCACACACAAGGTGCTCCAGCTGAGAATCGAACCGGAGAACCTCTTGCTGTGAGGCGACAATGCTAACCGCTGCACCACAGCGGCCTATTGTCCAGCTAAATTTGAAAAATAGTCTCAAATTAAATTAGCTGGTTTAGGCCATAAAGATTGTATCTTACAGTTCTGATTGCAGCCAGAGACAAAATGTTTGTGAAAACCAGGACTAGGAATCCTACTCTTTTATCCTTGGGGTGAACTAATTGCTACCCTGGAAAGGGTGGAAGTTTTTGAAATGGTTTTATAGCTTCCAGATGCTGTAACGCATCTTAACAAAGCTCTATGTTTGTGTATGGCAACACGTGCAATATTCTGGCTTAGTTTCTAGTAAAGGGGATAGTGTGGGAACCAGAAGTCAAGTGACCAAATGTATGTGATGTCATTCTGTTATCCAGCACTGAAATTATGTTTTAATACAGCACTGAAATGATGTATTAAGATAGATGAGACAGAAATCTCAGGGCAGTCTGTTTTTTAAACCTGACCAAGAAGGACCACTCACCCACTTCATCTTGTCTTGCTTTAGTAAATAATTGGGGAATAGTAATTCTTTGGATTAGTCAGGAAAATATAGTGAGATTAGTTAAGTATTGCTTTTCTGTATCTGTGTGAATCCTTCCATCGTTGTTTTTTAACGTTTCCTGTGATTGAAACTGTGATGTTATGAGGTACTGCCATCTGTGTCAGGGAGAGTAGGCAGTATATGTGTACATATGCCAACATAGCTAGCTTGAACTCAATCACCCAGATTTGTACAAATGTTTTGAGTTATAAAATTATATTTGTAATATTTCTTGTGTTAAAAATGCATCAACAGTAGGTCCTGCTGGACAGAAAAAATGTATGCATGTATTTTTAGGTTCTATTGTTGTATTTTAGGTTCTGTTGTTGTAACCCATCGAATGTATATGTTTATCAGAGAACCCTGAAAGGGTGGAATGTTTGAAATTGTGTTATAGCTTTCAGATGCTTCCAAAGATCTTGCTAAACTTGTGTGTGTTGTACCAGAGTCAGGTGAGCAGAGGTGATTGTTATAGTCTAACCTGCATCTGATTTCTTTGGAAAGCTTGCAGCAGCACTTTGGAATCTGATAGGAAAGATTTCTGACAGGATATATATCTCGCACATCCACACACGAAGAGAGACATCATCTGGCTTTTGCTGTGGTGAGACACCCAGCACATTTCAGCTTGCCTTGCTTTAGTAAGTAATCTGGGATGTCGGGGACATTTTAATGAGAATAGTTTGGAATTGTTTTCTGCATTTGTGAGAAACTATCCAACTGTATTAATTTTTTATATCTCTGTGGTTGAAACTCTGTTTATTGTATTCAGTAATCTCTCATTTTCTGTCTCCTATTTTTTTATTATTAAATATTTCGATGCCTTTCGTTGTGGCTGGTCCTTTAGAGAATACTTTCAACATCTTGAGAGTACTTATGCATGTTTTAGTGACACTGTGGCTGGTCCTGAAAGCCTTGCTGCTTTGGTTACACCCTACCATTTGTATTAGTATTAATTTTACACAGTATTATTGGGTACCCTTTGTAAGAGATTTAAGGTAGCTGACTGGTGGCAGAGTGATTACCTCAGAGTCTGGGCAGAAAGGGGCACAGCTAGTTAATCTGTGCCAGCTTTTCCCAGTTGTGTGTGTATATGGTTGTGAAACCCAAATATCCAAGTGTGTGTGTGTCTGTGTGTGTCCATTACAGGGACACATCTCCAAAGTGGTCAGTGTGGAGTTTTGTGTGGGTCTGGAGAGAGTCCAGCTCTAGGTCTGGCGCGTGCTTCTTTGTGCCCTTAAAGGAAATTGTACTTGGTGCAGGGAACTGCATCTGAAAATACTGTGTGGATCCATCTTTGCTCTTAGTGACCATCCATCACTGGAATCATTTGTGAGGATTGAGTCTCCCTGATTGCTGGCCCAGAATAGGGCTCCATCACATACTGGTGGCAACTGGGTGAGATATTAATTGAACTTCAGTAGCTGGTGGGCAGTTGTTACTGAAAGTGTGTGTGTGCTCTCAGCTGCCACAAGGTAAACATACAGAGTATCATTTTCACAACGGTGTTTTATTTATTTTTGTTAGTTTTAGTGCAGTTAAGTTGTGGAAAGGAGGCAAGGATGTCAGAGGATTATAGAAAGCTGACAAAGAACCAGTCGGCCAAGATGGGTGAAGCCAAAGGAATGGTGCATGCCAACCTGACTAAAGAGGAAATTATTTTAGCCTTGGTCACAGCTGCAACATGGACCAGCAACCCAGAAGACAACCAGTCTGGTGATGGGGATGTGCAGTCTTCAGAAACAGGACAAGTTCACCTTTTCCTCAGAGGACTTAATCCATCTGCTGTTAAACGACTGAAG
Source organism: Protopterus annectens (assembly GCF_019279795.1). Classification (NCBI taxonomy): domain Eukaryota; kingdom Metazoa; phylum Chordata; order Ceratodontiformes; family Protopteridae; genus Protopterus; species Protopterus annectens. The sequence goes on along the minus strand of NC_056748.1, from coordinate 885,421,392 downwards.
AAACAGATGGAGTTAGAATTGGCAGAGAGACACTGGCATTTGGAGGCTGAAGAAAATGAGAAATGGCACTAACACAAGAGGGAGATGCTGACTCTTCAGCAGGGTCATGGAGGTAATGAAGGGATTAACTGAACCCCGGAAGGAATAAAGGTCATTAAATTTCTTCCACAGTTTACAGAGTGATCATTTTGATAGTTTTATTCATATATTTTAAAGGGTATGTAAATGGTATGTAAATGGTATAATGTTGACCAAGGGCTCTGGGTATAGTTCCTGGGGTCTATATTAGGAAGTCGAAAGTTTAAGTGATTGCTCGTAACATTGACTGCAAATAAGTGAAACCACAGAATGTCGAACAACCGGAACAGCTTTTTTTTTTTTCCAGGGAAAAAAATCACTGGGCCATTGTTGGGACTTTGCCCCTTCCTCCACTGTTGTGCTATGTCCGAGTTGGAATATTTAAGTATGGGGGACTAAACCCCCCACTTTATTTTGTCTGTGGATTTGGGTTTTTTTTTTTTTTTGGAGCAGTGACCCCCCCCCCCCCCGGGGAAAAAAAAAAAATCGCTGTTCCGTATGTTCGACATTGTGTGGTGTTGGTTATTTGGGGTTGATTATAACAGCGTTCACTCTTTTTGAAAGTTTTTGATATAGACCCAGTTCCTGACCCCATTACTTCACAGTAAAGCTGTAACTGCTGTTTCTACATTGTCTGATACTGATTGTTTAAATGATAATAACTTAAAACATTCCCGTAAGCATTGTTTTACTTTAACACTTGAAGTTTCGTGAGCATAGACACAAGGCAGATGAAAGTGTATGCAATTATTTTGCTGAGTTACCCACTTACTTTAATAGGTGTGTGTCAGGTCACCTCTTTTGAAAGGCTGACAGACTTTTCGTGAGGGAGCAAGACCTTAGCACTTTGCCTGAAGACATGAGAATCTGGTTGGTAGAACGGGAGTATAACTCTACAGATGAGCTGGGGAGTAAAGGGCATCTCTACTTAGCAAGCAGGGCACCACTGCACAAGAAGGGGATACCCATTGCTGCACATAGTTATAAGGGAACCCATGGTGGGTAGCCTAAACCACCCCAAGAGAGTACGCCAGTAACGGGGGAAGCCACGAGTTTAGGTACATGACCAGGACTAAGGGATAGAGGTTTTAAATGCAACCAGAGTGGCCATGTAGCATGCAAATGTCCACTGAGGCAAGGTAGTGAACAAAAGGTGAGTGAGCCAGCAAGTGGGAACAGCAGCATGGCAGTGGTAAGTTGTCTGGAGACAACAGGGGTAACAAATTCTCACCAAAGTTTGTATCCTATCTTAGTGGATGTAAGACTGGCCACTGCTGAGAGAAACAGCCTCTGACATAATCATTGTAAAGCCTGCAGTGGTTAAAGAGGAGGAGTACTTGCTTGGGCAGTCAACACCAGTCAGAGATTTAGGAGGGACCCCATTTCAAATACCTTTGGCCAGAGTTTACATTAACTGGAGGGTGACAAAGGAAGCAAGCAGGTAGGTGTGTTTTGAGGATATCCCTGCAGATGTCTTGATAGGGAGTGATTTTTGATAATGCAGCACCTTGTGTGCATGCAGTTACATGCAGCCAGGCTTGGAGACGGGTATATGGGTCAGGTAGCCTGAGGGAGACCCAGACAGACCCCGCACCTGAAGCTGGGGCTGGTGAGGTGGCTATTTCAGGGAGGGAGCTACCCTGTAGCAGCGAGCCTGAAAATGAGCCACAGCTGCTGGTAGGTACTGATGTTCCCGTGGACAGGATGACTGCAAGGGTAGAGGGTGAGTTATAGTATCCAGGCTGACAGTGAGGCACCGCTGTCAGAAGAGACCAGACTTCCTGTGGAAAGGGAGAGGGGAAGAGTCCCAAAGGCATAATTGAGACCGACACAGCTTTCGGACCCTACATTAAAATATTGGAACAAAGGGTTGCTGTAAAAAGAGTTGACCCCTGAGGAAGGGCTACAGGGTGAGGTAATACAGCAGTTGGTAGTGCCCAGAGCCTACCATTTGGCACTTCTAGCTATAGCCCATGACAATTCTTTTACAGGTCATATGGGCATAAAGCATGCCAAGAGATATATTGTGGAAAACTTTTTATTGGCCTGGGATTGCAAGGGATGTAATAGGGTACTTGCAGGACCTGTGAGGAGTGCCAAAAGGTAGGCGAGGCAGGAGACAAGGTCAAGGCTCCTTTGATGCCTTTTACCTGTGATTTGAGGAGCTGTTTCAGAGGGTAGCTAAGGATATTGTGGGACCTCTTGAGTATTCAAGTTCAACAGGGAAGAAGTGTGTCCTGGTAGTAGATTATGCTACTAGATACCCTGAAGTGGTGGCTTTGTCCTCCATCGAGGTAGAGAGGGGGGGGGCAAAGGCTTTGCTAGAGACTTACAGCAGGGTTGGTTTCCTGAGAGAAATACTGACTTGACAGAGGTTCCAATTTCATGTCAGACCAGCTGGTTTGTCTGTGGAAGTGCTGTAGGGTGAAGCACCTAAAGATCACCCTTTACCACCCCCAGACTTAATAGTCTGGTGGAGAGGTTAAACTGTACACTAAAGGCCAGGCTATGGGTGTTTGCAGACCAGTTTAAGAGAGAGTGGGACAAATATTTGCCGCATCTGCTGTTTGCATACAGAGAGGTATCCCAGGAATCCACAGGTTTTTCACCCTTTGATTTGCTGTATGGGCATAGGATGAGGGGGCCTTTAGATATGATTTGTGGTGAGTGGGAGGGTATGTGAGTATCCTAAAAAGAAGCCTGTTGAGACATGTATCCTAAACCTCAGAACAAGGCTTAGGGAGCTCATCGGCTTGGCCCAGGAGAACTAAGTATCCCAACAGCAGAAAGTCTGGTATGACAGGAATGCTCGAGCCTGAGAGTATGCAGTGGGAGAGCAGGTTATGGTGCTCGTTCCTGTCAGACACGGTAAACAATAGGCAGCTTGGTAGGGACCCTTCGAATTGGTAAAGAAGGTCAATGATGACTACATGGTAAACCTGCTAGGCAGGGGCACAAACTACCATGTTAATATGATGAAGCCTTACATTGATAGGGAGGCCCTTGTGCTAAGTATTTGCTGTGGCTGGCAGAAGTCTGAAGATCTATGGCTACATCGAGCCAGCCAGCAAAATGCCAAGTTACTAAGGTGGACCCTAGGGTTGCAGGCATATGACAGTGCAGCACCATAGTGGGTCAGCAATGCCAATGCAGAGGAACTCTCAAGACAGAGTATGGGTTAATGTGTTCCCAGACAGGCTTATCTCTCTCAAGTAATGTTTCTCCAGGGTCAATTGATAAACTAGCTTGAGTCTTCAAAGGGGGGGGGGGGGGACGATGCGAGTTAGTACCAGCTATGCTAGAGAGAGTAGGAAGTGCACATGTAACATATGCCAGTATAGTGTTTGGTAAAGAATTGTCATTTGTATATCAAACTGATTTGTATAGGTGTTTGTTTAAAATGTATTTGTAAAACTTGTTTGTTAAAAATGTACCAACAATGGGTCCTGCTGGACAGAAAAGAAATACACCTGTATTTCAGACTGTGTATTGTGACTTGAAGTGAATATGTTAGAACAGTGGATACTGGAAGAGAAGAGGTTAATTTCAGTCCAGCCAACTTTTTGAAAAGTAGTCTGAAATTAACTGTTTAGGCCATGAAGATTGTATCTTATAATTCTGACTGCAGCCAGAGACAAAATGTCTGTGAAAACCAGGACTAGGAATCCTACTGTCTTGTCCTTCGGGGTGAACTAATTGCTACCTTGGAAGGGTGAAAGTGTTTAAATGGTTTTATAGCTTTCAGATGCTGTCACACATCTTAGCAAAGTTCTGTGTGTGTATGGTAACACATGTGCAAGATTTCTGGATCATGTTCTAGTAAAAGGGTAGTATGGGAACCAAAGTCAAGTGACCAGATATGTGATGTCATTCTGTAATCCGGCACTGATATGATGTTTTAATACTATATGAGACCGAGTCTCAGGGCAGTCTGTTTTCAAAACCTGACGAGGAAGAATCACTCACTTGCTTCATCTTGCCTTGCTTTAGTAAGTAACCAGGGAATAGTAATTCTTTAGATCGGTCAGGAAAATATAGTGAGATTAGTTCAGTATTATTTTTCCTGTATCTGTGTGAATCTTTCCCTTGGTGGTGGTTAATATTTCCTGTGATTTTAAACTCTGGTGTTTTACTGTAAATAGATGTTTAGTATTTTTGTGCTTTTATTGTTAAATATATTTAAACATTTCATTGTGGCTGGTCTTTTTAGAGAATGTTTTAACCTTTTGAGAGTACTTATATTTATTGGGTGACACTGTGACCACTCCTGAAAGCCTTGCTGCATTGGTTAAACAGTGCCATTTGTATTAATTTTACTCCCTATAATTGGGTACCCTTGTAAGAGTCTCAGAGTAGCTGGCTTTAGAGTGTTCTGGCAGCAGTATCTACCTGATAGATGGTAAGGCTTTAGAGTGTTCTGGCAGCAGTATCTACCTGATAGATGGTAAATCTGTGCCAGCCTTTCGTGTGTGTGTGTGTGTGTGTGTGTGTGTGTGTGTGTGTGTGTGTATGTGTATAGATTATTATTTGCGGCCTGTTGAGAGAGAGAGGTAAACCCAACCCCAGGACGGGACTTTATTCCGTGTCCTCTTAAGGAAAATTGTGCTTGGTGCAGAAAGCTGCATCTGGAAGTACTGTGCATCTTCTTTTGTCCCAAGTGAATGTCCATCACTGGTGTCCGTGGTGAGGATTGAGGCTTCTTTTACTGCCCCAGAGCAGGGACGTCACGAGGATGTTTCATTTTAACAACTTGTAGAATTCTACAACTATTTAGAAATGTAGCCATGTCATTTACTGGTAGCTGTCTTCACTACTGTAGATGATGTTAGTGACCTGAGTTTGGGGATATGCAAGAACAGATCTGCAGGTTCTGTTTATTGTAGTTTCTGTTTTACATGATTGAGATTAAACGTAAGGTTACAAGAGGGAGATCAGATTATAATCAATTTTAGGTTTAAGCACTTTTAGCTAGGGCATTTAGAACTGTAGGGGTGAGTAGGTGCGTGATTCTATAGCATAGTTTTAGTTGGCGGAGTATTTTGCTAATACTGCCAGTATGCTTGGCCATCAAAGAGTAGAGTCCAGGGAGATCCTTGGGTACTTCTGTTGTGTTAGTAGTGGTAATGGGTTGATGCTTGCATCAGTAATTATTAGATTTGAGGATTAGGTAACTTTTGTGTTGGGGGGGGGGGGGGTGCCAAGTATTTTAGATTTTAGCTGATTTCCTTTTATACTGTATCACTATTGCAGTATTCTTAAATATAAGGGATTTCTCGTCCCAGGCAGCCTGATGCTCAGCCAGTGTACATTGGAATAAAAGATCTTGTTTGCACTGTACGTCACATTTATGCTCCTTGCACAGAATGTAAGGCATAAAAGGGATGTATGGACACAACTACCCGGAACTTCTTTTGCCGCCAGTTTGTATGCCATTGTTGCCAATTGGTGTGGAGTTTTTGTTGCTGTACTGTATTTTGCAACACCAGATAAGTGCCCCGTTGAGTTTCATTTTTTTTTCCCCTTAACTTTCTGGATCTTGTATTTTATTACTAACTAGCAGTTTGTGTTATCCCAAGAGGGGAAAATGTCAGTGTGGGAGGTGGATTCCCCATAAGGATTGTCACAAACTATGTCTTATGCATTTTGGTGCTTCCTCTGACTATACCTCTTGTAGTATCTGTAAGGCATTTATGCTTAAGACACTTGGAAGCCGTTTGTCTTCTCTGGCCATTTATCTGGAAAACCAAAGGCTTAGACAGTTGTCCTAGGGTAGAGTGGTTGAATCCTTTAACCCCGAGATATTCCTGCTAGGTAATATGAAGGCCAAGAAGTCTTGTCGGGTTCTTTAGCTGTCAAGTCTCCACAAGATGTCCCGCTAGAAGCCAAGTTTAGCTCTGTAGGTTGTTTGGTGTTCACATTGGATTCCACTGCTGCAACTCTGCCAGAGGCTGGCCTGGCTCTGTCTTTTGGCACATCCTCTGAGGCTTTGCAGGCACTTGCTCTGGACATCGAGGGGGAACAGTGGTTGCTTACCTCAGAGGGTCCTAGAGGGATTCTTCAGATATTGGTTGGGGGATGTCCCAGGTTTCCTTCTCGAATCTCGCTATGGATCGGAACCTTGGATATTTGTAGAGACAATGTCTCCTCTAAGAAAGGACAAAAGTTGAAGGATGTTTCAATTTCTCCTATGAACTATCATAAGGAATGGCAGTGGTTTTCTCTGGGCTTGTGCTTGTTCTCTGCCTTATTGGCCCTGAAGCCTCCAAGGATTTTCAGTCCCTGCTCCTCTTCCTTGGACTTCAACTCCATTCTAAATGGTTAGGGAACCAGATTCTTCGGATCAAGATTCCCTATCTGGTGAGGGGTCTTTTGTCTTGTTGTTCTCAGATGCCTTCACCTTTGGCTTATGGCTCTGATGACAAGGAGTCTTAACCCCGAGACTCCTTTCAAGGAAATGTTCTTTAAGTGGGATTATTCTCAAGTGTTGGATATTCAGGGGAGATATTATGAGTTGCTTCATGTGGATACTCCTAAACCTTCAGCAGTTGTTCCTGTGTTGGCTGCCTTGTTAAATACTTTCATCTGCTTCACAGTCTTCTGATTCTCAACCTCCTGTTCCTAAGAAACCTGATAGAGACAATCCTCAGGAACCTTACAGAACCTCTCTCTTTAAATGTCCTTCTGCTGATCTTGCTGTGGTGTTTGTCTCTTCTGACAAACCTTCTAAACTTTTTTGCCTTCTGATAAGTATAGCAGGGCAATGGAGAGGATTGGCAAGAAGTTTTACACTGCTTCTACTTTGGCCTTTAGGGCTATTAATTTCCAAATCCACATGACCAGATATGCTCTGACATTGATAGCTCAAGCTTCTCAGATTATCTCTGCTTTCTCTGATTCTGATGACAAATCCTCTGCCTTGTCCCTTTTAGGTTCCGTTTCTCAAGTGGCTCGTTATTCTATTAAGAGTAACTGATGCTGCTGATGTCTCTTCTAGGGCCACTGCTTTTGGGTCAGTCATGAGGCATTATTGTTTGCTTCATCTCCAATCTCTTCCGGAGGATATTAAGGCCAAGTTGTTGAATGCTCCTTTGGATAATACCCATCGTTTTGGGACTGCTGCTGCTGACTTAAGTCCCTTTAAAGAGAAGGCAAAGCCTTGCAAGACCTTAAACATATTTTTGTCTCTCCTATCCCCCAAGTTCCAGAGGAATTCTCCTTCTAGATCTGATTTTGTTCACAGGCAACCCTGTCAAGCCTCTAAGGGCAGGAGGAGTGGGAGATGGCCCCCCTCTGCTAAGTCTTCTCATATTTCTGTGGCCCAGAAGCCTCCCATGTCTGATAAGGCTGCTTTTCTGGGATTCCTCAACCTCCTCTAGCGCAACTCCATTCCTGGAGGTTGTAGAGTCCTTGCTGAACCAAGGGACCATTCGAGCTGCCCCCCCCCCCATGGGATGAGGTTTTTATTCCAGCATGTTCCTGGTTCCTCGAAAGGAGGACACTTGGAGGCCTATTTTGAATCTTTCTCAGCACAACACCTTTCTCGAGACCTTCTTTTCAGATGCTTACTCTCCATACTCTGCTTACTCTATTACCCCAAGCTTTTCTGGTGTCCTTGGATCTGAAAGATTCATATCTTCATATCCCTATTCACCTTTTCTACAAGAAGTTTTTATATTTCGCTGTGTCTTCCTTTCATTTTCAGTTCTCTGCTTTGCCATTTGGCCTCTCCACTGCCCCAAGGGTGTTCACAAAATGCCTGCCTCTTGTGATATCTAGAAGACCTGTTGCTTCAAGTGATTTCTCCCAGTCGGTTGTTGCAGGATCTGCAGTTCACCATCTCTCTCTTCTTCAGAGTCTAAGGTTTACTATCAACTTCCAAAAGTCCGTCCTGACTCCCTCTCAGGATCATGTGCGTCTGGGTTTGAGGATTTAGATTGCGTCTGTGTTGGTCTCTCTTCTGCCTCCGAAGGTGGTGTTCACAGCCTTCTTTCAGTCTCTTCTTCCACTGATGGCCATGCCAGCCATGGATTTTCTTCAGGCCCTGGGATTCATGGCGTCCTCTATTCCGATGCTTCCTCTTGTCAGACTGGACATGCGGAAACTTCAGTGGTACCTCAAGTTATTTTGGCTGCAACATTGTCACCCTGTGACTTTCAGGGTAACTCTCCTTCCCCATCTCAAGAAGGAATTCAAGTGGTGGAATCCACAGTTCTGTCTCCATCCAGGCCTGCCCTTTCAGCCTCCATTCCCTTCTCAAGATCTGTTCACTGATGCCTTAGACATGGGGTAGGGGGCATCTCTGGGTCACATGAAAGTTCAGGGTCTTTGGCCTCCGTGTCAGCAGTCAGGCCACTTCACAAAAAGATGAGGACTCTGATTCTGACCCTTGTTTCTGGACATGAATTGTATTCATCGGGTTGATCTTTTTGCTTCCCCTGTGAACAGACAGCTTCCTCTCTTTTTTGTTCCAAAGTGTCATGCCATCTAGCCTGAAAGACGGACACCCTATCATTTCCATGGAAGTGGAGGTTTCTTAATGCTTTCCCTCCTCTTCCACGAGACCTACAGAAGATTCAGCTGGACTGCCCAGAAATCTTGCTAGCGAGTCTCTTTTGGCCATGGCAACACTGCTTCCCCATCTTAATGCATCTGGCCAGAAGCAATCACCACAAGTTACCTCACCAGTTGGATCGCCTCCTGCAGGACAAGGGGTCTTGTCATCCATCCCCATTTGTCCACTCTGCAAATGACATTGTAGGTGATAGGGTTTTGATCCTTTTCTGACACCTTTTTTTTTGAGGACGTGTTCTGGGTTTCACAGGAGGCAAGGAAGCCCTCAACCAGATTTCACAGGAGGCAATGAAACCCTCAGCCAGGAAATCTTATGTCCAAATGGAAGAGATTTTCATTCTGGTGCCATGCTCGTAACCAGGAACCTTTTTCAGTGGGGTCCCTTTGGTCCTCTCACTTTGTGTGAGTTGCTCCAGTTCGGCTTGGCCTGTTCTTCTGTGAAGGTCCATTTGTTAGCCATTTCTGCTTGTCTGCCTTGACTCCTCCTTTGACTTCTTGTTTTGAGGTCAAACAATTTCTTAAAGGTGTCATGTACATTAGGCCTCCAAGAAAGTCTCTTCCTCCTCCTTGGGACCTTCATTCTGTTTTGGAGAAAGTGACTCCTTTTGAGCCTGCATATTCTGCTTCTTTGCAGCATTGTACCTGGAAGACTCTGTTGTTGCTGGCTCTTACTTCTGCTTGTAGGGTTTTTGAGCTGTAGGCCCCAATAGCCATTCCTCCTTTTTTGTTTTTTCACAGGGACAGGGTGTTTCTTTGGACTAATCCTTTATGCCCACGGTGATGAATGAGTTGTCCTTAAATCCGTCTGTACAACTCCCTTCCTTTTTCCCTTCTCCTCAGTCATCTATTGAGAAGGGTCTTGTATAGCTTGGCTTTGCACAGGCGGCTCAGGTTCTAATTGGATAAAACTGACTACTCATAAGTATGATGAGCTTTTTGTTTCTTTTCATCCCAGGTCTTTGGGTTTGGCTGTTTCTAAGCAAACCATCTCCTTCTGGATTTCTAAGGCCACCTCTTTTTGTTCTTTTTATGGCAAGTCTCTGTCTACTTCTTTTGGAGCTCATCCTACCCTGGCTGTTGCCTCATCTGGTGCCTTCTTCAATGGAATGGACATTGCTTCCATTCTTGAGGCTGCTACTTGGTCTTCAGTGCATACTTTCACTAAGCATCATAAGTTGGATATGGTTTCTAGGGCCAGAGAAGGTTTTGTTGAAGTCATTTTATTTGGGTTTGAGTGCTGTTCTCGGCCTTCCACCTCCCATTCTGTTTCTTGAGCTTTTTTACTCTCCCTTTATATTCAGGAATACTGCAACAGTGATGTAGAAGGACATAGTATAGTTGTGTAAAATTTTACCATAACAGTTGATGTCCTCTTCACTGTTGCAGTATTCCATAATATGCAATTACATATACATAGTGTCTGTGTATACGTGTACATGTGTATGTGTATATGTATATATAGAAAAATGTGTGTGATATATTATATATATATATATATATATATATATATATATATATATATATATATATATATATATATATATATATATATATATATATATATATATATATATATATATATATATATTTATATATATATATATATATATATATATATTATATATAAATATTTTATATATATATATATATATATATATATATATATATATATATATATATATATATATAAAATATATATTTTTTCAAACAGACAGTAACGCACAGGTATACCACTTTAAGCATAAAAGGTGCAGTTTCGTACAGTACCTGGAGGAAAAAAGGCCTTTTAAAAAAACCCAGTGAATAGCTAAGCAGTGGTTAAATACTAGAATGAAAAACACAAAATGTAACTGTTAGTGATGTAGTGCACAGTTCTGTTACAGTGATACTAGTGATATGGTGTACTTTGTCCTAGACAAGCTGCATCCAGTCACCAGGATGTGTGGCTAAATGGTAAACCCAACTAGTGTTTAAGCCAATAAAGCTCCATCCCATCCATGAAGGAATCGAACCTTCTCCCTGACGTCAATAACTCCCTAGTAAGTGAGTGGGTACAGGAGACACCACTCATTTCTCCAGCTATGTGGTTATTGTTGTCCCTGTCACTTTGCCCTCAGCTGTGCAGCTGATAGTGACTGTGCTCTGCCTTTTCCCTGTGGCTCATGTGGGCATAGCAATATGTGATGTACACAGTGGTCAGTCAATGCTCTGTAATGCATATCCTGATTGTGTTAATTTATGGATCTGTTTTATTTTAGGTTTGTCTTGTCACAGCTCATACTTGTGAACTACACTGACTCTCAACATATTGCACCTACCTGTGGTTTTCCGTTTAATACACAAGATACCTTATGGAGCAGGTGGACCTTTGGGCCTCAGTATCAAAGTGGGTGCAGTTAGTCCCCCTCAGGAGGGCAAAGAAATGGGCTATGTCAGTGATTGTTAGCATAGTGGTGATTTTCTCTTGGGCTCTTCATGGAACCCAGATAAGTTCCTTTGCATACAGCAGCATTGGGTCAAGGAGCACTTGTAAGATTTGACAAGGCTGACTCTTGTGAAACTCTTATTGTTTTCCTATTCAGATGTTGAAAGGTCCCAATAGCTAGATGATTAATAGTACACAATTCAGAGGGGACAGATCAATGTTTGCAGATGATGTGGCATTACAGGCAGACTCTGAGCAAGAATGTCCACAAAGGATGGAGGAATAAAATGCAAAACTGAAGGTACATGGGTTGAAACTGAGCAGAGATGAGACCATTGTAATGGCAGCAAATGGGGAAAATCAGAAGAAACTGAAAACCTTAGATAGAAGGGAAAGTAGTGGAACAGGTTAACAGCTTCAAGTATCTGGGAGGAGTGGTTGAGGAGAAGGGAAGCCCAAATGAGGAGATCAAAGCTAGAACTGGAGGGCCTTTAGCCATATTGCTCACTGTCAGTTGTAGTACAAGACCAAAGAAGCTGAAAACAAAGGTTGTACAGTGGTATAACCAATACTACTGTATGACATGGAAACCTGGGTAGAAAAGGTAGAGGACTTTAGGAAGGTGGAGGTGAAGTGCCTGAGAAGGGTGATAGGATGCATACTGTGGGATAGATGAAAAAATGAGGACATAAGAGGAGAAGCCAAAGTAACTCCAATTGCATAAAAGAGCAGAGAACAGATTACTGCAGTTCAGGCACATCTGTAGAAAAGGAGAAAGCAATCTAGTGAAGAAGATTTGAGACAGACATAGAGAAGGCTAGAGAAAACTAGGGCATGCAGCAAAGAGGTGGATGGATTGTGTAAGAGAAGATCTGCAACAGTCTAGCACAAATGTTGAAGAATGCAGGGGAGTGGCATTGACTAGAGGAATGGCGACATTTGACACGACGTGTGGAGGGTTGATGGCGGTGGTTAATGGTTCACAAGCATCCATATCCACTGACCTAAGCAGTTCAATTCTACCATGTGAGGATAACACTTATGTTATCTTCTACATGTCTGTCCACATGGTAGTGATTGACTGTGGTACATCAGCCACTGACAGGCCCCTTTGTAACGAGGAGGGTGGCAGCTAGGCATGTTGTGCACACTGGCTCCCAAGGTAACCACTTAAAACATGTTTATTGATTAGAGTAGGAGCTACTCCTAGAATCTTAACATAAGTAATACACCTGTTCACTGAAAAAACGATGTTCAGATAAGCTGATGGTTGGAAGTCGTACTTTTCTGAGTAACACTATGTTTTATTCTATAATTTGCATATGTGTTGATTTTCATTGGCATGTTGGCACTCCATTTGAATGCCACTCTGCATCCATTTGCATGTAATAGATAGCATGCTGTTCTCCCCGAAGAGATTTGTGTGGACTTAGGGTTACCATATTTGGTTATACGAAAAAGAGGACGATAGATTCTTTGGTGGGGCAAAAGGCTAGGTGAAGACAAAAAAAAAAAAGAAAAGGTCTTTTAGTAATGCAGAACATCACAGTTCCACATTATAAACACAGTTCCACATTATAAACACAAGTAGCTTCGTGTTTGGTTATTTTTTGATTGGCCCCAAAACTTGCTTACACAGTCTTTCAATATGTAGTACATATATACTAACTTTTCCAGAAAATAAATGAACCATCGCATGTACATTAACAGCAATAAACAAAAACAAAAAAAACGGTCATTGTTAAGACAAAAATGTAGAATCACATTCCTGTTTACATATACACATAGAAATCAGATTATAAAAAGCATAAAACCAGCTGCTGGTATTCACATGGGTCACCCATGTAAGTTGTGGCCAGGCCAGGGCATGCTTATCTTAAATCAGGAATGCTGAGTTAGCCTGACCACTGGTGATTTTTAACGGATTCACTTTTAGTTCAGATTTAACACTAATATGTTCATTTAGACTTGGGATACTGAAAAAGTTTAAAATCAGCTCCTGGTATTTGTTAGGGTGTTTCCCAACCAAGTAGTAGCCAAGCTTGTCCCTCCTTAGCTAACAATACAAAGAACATTCAGGCTAACATGTCTACTGCCATTTTAATATTGTACTTTAAACCTCTACTGTCCTGGGCATAGGGTAACATGGTATTGTAAACAAGAGGTGGCTATCTGGTGTATCTGTTGATAATAACCGCACTGACCATTGAATAAGCTTTGTCAACTGGATAACCCCAAGCAACTACCAACTCACAAACCTGTACCGTACACAAAAAAATACATGAATAACCAAGATATCTAACTTATGCTGACAAATCACAAGATAATGTATGTATATACCATGATACACATATGCTTCTTCCTACTGGGCCACAAAAATATTAGCAAAAGTTGGGGCCAAACAGTAACCCATTGCTACCCTTGGGTTTGACAATACTAGTGTTCAGGAAATACAAAGTACTTGTTCTTTAAAATCAGAGACAAAATATCATAAACAACTCATCTACAGTCAGCTAACCCATACACCTTAAATTCGGCAAGTTGGAATATCCATTCCTCCTGGGCAGACACAGTATAAAGGGATTTGATCCCCAGAATAACAAAACAGTGCCTGGCATCTATAAAAACAGTGCTGACATGGTCTGTTGGATCAAAAGTAACTTCCACATATGAGGACATCCTAAACAAAAAAGGATCAGCATTTTTTCTTCTATTATGGTCATGGGTTCAGTCTTGGACCCTGTTGCTTTTATGAGTGACCTAAAAGGAAAATTCACTTCATTCATATACACTTTAGGAATTCTAAACATTTTCCAATAATGGGATAAGAAACCATGTAAAAATAATATCAGTATAATGACCCTTTCCAATAGCATTTATGAGAAATAACTATCTATAATATAAGCATGCCATATGCCATACTGTGAGCACTCACTGAAACCATATCTGTTGAACGTATTTCACATCTTAATGATGTATTCAGTTTTATCTATGATATGAATAATAACCCCATGTCTTCATATTAAAGCTCCCTAAAATTAGACAAAGCACTAAATTTGAGACACAGAATTTTGTTTACTGTACTTTAATTCAAGTGCCTTCAAAAAAGATAATCTAAATGGGGGCTCCAAAGCTCAGCAGTCTTTTTAGGAGACCAAAAATCACAAAAATAAAATCCCTTCATTAGAGGTATAAGAACAGGTCTACATCTAATAGCCGAATTTACTAAAAGACCGATTTGCAAAATGCCGAGATTAAAACACCAAATTTACATAACTCCAAAAACCCAGAAAGCCGAAGTACACAACACATAGGTTCATAGGTTCATACTAGGCTATCTGCCCAAGGGCATTTATAAGCCTAGCCCATAGTTATGTGGCTTTTGCCACCCCTTTAGTTTGAATAAAAACTATGCCTATCATTTTGCTGTGCCTCTGTCAAGCAGTGACACTGAAGTAATCCCTGGGGTATATCTGCAATCTCCCATCCATTGGTCAAGATTCCTCTTGAACAAGGCCAGAGAGGTGCTCTGCCTCACATGTACCGGGATTTTGTTCCACAGCATAGGGAGTCTCTGGGTGATGAATCTGTCCCTCCAGCACGTTCTATTTATAACCGTGTCAAGGTTTAAGTCTCCCGCCCTTGTGGTTCTGAGGGATCTAGATTTTTTGAGGTGAAGCATATTCATCAAATCTGGGTTTGACATGGCCTTATATGTCAGGCACAGGTCACCTCTGAGCAAGCGGTATGAGACTGAATAGAGCTGGAGTTCTTTCAGTCGGGCAGCATAAGACATATTTTTGAGACCCTTTATCCTTTTGGTGAGGAACTTTTGGGGCCTTTCAAGCTGCAGCAGGTGTCTGGTCAGATACATTCGAACGGGCATTGTACTCAATCATAGGTCTAATGAGTGATGTGTACAGGGGGACGATGACCTCCCTTGTTCTAGATGTGAATCCCTTCATGATCAGGTGGGTGATATAGAAGGTTTTCCTAACTACTTTAGCAACATGAGTGTCAAGCGAAGGCTACTGTCAACCTGGGTCCCCAGATCTCTGATGACTTTTTCCGTGCTCAGTGGATTGCCACCTATATGGTAGCTAGGGGTAACCTTGTTTTTCCCGAAGGGTATGACTATGCATTTTTTGGCGTTTAACTTCAGGCCATGGCTCTGGCACCAGTTATCCGTTTCTGTGAGGCCCTTCTGGAGGATATCTGTGTCAGATGTGTTTTCGACTATGGCGCCCAGTTTGCAGTCATCTGCAAACTTTGTCAGCCATAACCCTCCTGTGTTTGCTTGTACTTCAGAAAAGTAGATGCCGAACAAGAGTGGACCCAGGACGGAGCCCTGTGGGACACCACTTGTGACAGGCTTTGAGTCTGACATGGCTTCAGCAACTCTGACCCTGTGGGTTCTGTCACTTAGCCAGTTTGCAACCCATCTTGTGATGTATGGGTTTACATTCAAGCTGATGAGTTTTTTGATGATACCTGAGTGGGGTATTGTGTCGAAGGCCTTTGCCAGGTCAAGGTAGGCTGTATGGACTGCCTTTCCTCATCAATGGCCTTGGTGACTGTCTCGAAAAAGTCAACCAAGTTTAAGAGGCAGGATCTGCCTTTGACAAAGCCAAACTGGGTTGGATCCAAAGTCTGCAAGTTCCCTATGTCTTTATTTATGAGTTCCATTATGATCCTCTCCATGGCTTTGCAGATAAGGCTTGTCAAGCTAATGGGGCGGTAATTTCCAGGGTCTGTGGAGGCACCGCCCTTATGAAGTGGGACCACAGTCGCCGTGCACCACTCCTTGGGTACGTATCCTGAGGTGAGGCTAAGATTAAACAGCTGTCCTAACTGTGGGTTTAATTCCTCGTTGAGTTCATGAAGCACACAGCCGGGGACACCATCCGGTCCCATGGATGGTGTGTTTTTTGCCTTAGTGAGGGCAGTTCTCACCTGGGCGATGGAGATGTTTGGGGGGCTACAATCCTCTGGAATGGATATCTCTCCTTTTGGGGGGGAGGGGGGGGGAGAAGTTTGCACTGAACCTGTCAGCCAGTATGTGTGTAGGTTCAGTAATTTTCACATCATTTTGAACTAATTCTGAGCATATCTGGGAGTTTCCTCCTAGGTTTCTAACATAGCTAAAGAAGGCCTTATGATTCTCTTTAGAGTCCTTGGCGATTTTTCTCTCAAAATTTGCCTTGGATGATTTTATGAGAGCTCTTAGTTTTTTACTTATAATGATCAAAGGTGTCTTACCTTTCAAGGATTTTGCTCTATCTTGTAGTAGCTTCCTCCTTTTGTTGTAGAGCTGGTTTATGGCTGGGGTCCACCAGACTGGACGCTTGCCTTTGGTACAGAGAGTCTTAGTTTTGTTTGGGATTGCCTGATCCATGCAGTCCTGTAGGTGCTGGTAGAAGGCATTTGTAAGTGATTCAGCGGTTTGAGTAATGTTTACCACTGGCTCAGGGGCCTTAAAGGAGACCACACTAGTTTTTAGAAGTGTGAAATCGGCTTTTGAGAAGTTTTTCACTGTGGTCTTTTTGTTTCAGGTGGGGCGGGATGAGGACCTCCAGCGAGATTAGTTTATGATCTGATCTCACCAGTGAGGGGTATACTTCCGGTGTTGAACATTTTGATCCCATGTTCGTGATGATGAGATCAAGTATGTTTTCTCCTCTTGTGGGGATGGTGACTAGTTGTTCCATGGCATTTGAGTTTATGAACTCCAGGAATCTTTGGGTTAGAGTGTTCGGGCTTGAGTAGTTTTCCCAGTCTATATTAGGGTAGTTGAAGTCACCTAGTATGATGGTGTTTGGAGATACATTTATCCCCTCCAATGTTTTCAGGAAGGCCATGTGAGGTTCCTGAGTTTGAGAGGGTGGCCTCCAACATGCTACAAATTGCAGAGCAGTCTTGCCTATGGTTAATTGCACCTGGATGGTCTCCGATGCATCGTGCGTTACCACCAACCTTGAGGTGTGGGTGTCCTTTATGAATATGGACACCCCCCCTCCTTTCTTGGTGTTGTCCGGATTTTGGGGCCGGAACGCATGATATGAGGTGAAACCTGTCAGTGCTGGGGTGCTCTCAGGAGCCTTGAACCAGGTTTCTGTCACAGCACAGACATCGATGTTCTCCATATTGAGAAGGGCCTCGAGTGCGTGCATCTTGAGATTGAGACTTCTGGCATTGAGCAGCATTACCCTTAGTTTTTCCTTTTTGGTGTTCTAGGGTGGTAGGTTTAGAATTTGAGCCTTGCCTAAAAAGGCACTATGGGGTGGCAAGAGCCTTTGCCAATATCCGGAAGCCCAGGGTGACAGGTGCAAGCCGTCCCTTGCGAAGCAGCGTGGCTTGTCCAGCATGTCATCCCAGGCAGACAGACATTGGATCCCCTTTGAATGACACCAGAATTTAAGCCAATTATTAAAGCTGATCATCTTATCACTGTATTGTGGCATCATTCTAGGTGAAGGTAGGATACTGCTCAAGGTCAGGGTCATACCTGCCTGGGCTACATAATCAGAGAGCTCCTCGATGTCCCTTTTCATGTAGTCCAAGGAGGTACGTCTCAGGTCGTTGACACCACCGTGGACAATGACTGAGTCGTACTTGTACCTGCTGTTGAGAGACCTGAGTGCTTGCGTTATGTGCCGGATTCTAGCGCCCGACAGGCAGCTTACTGTGACCTTCTGCTTTACTCAGTCTGGTGAGCGGACGTCAGTGTGTCTGACTATGGAATCACCAATGACAAGTGTGTCTGGCATTTTGTTTGGCCTTAAGGGCTGTGACTGTTTGACACTCTGACTGTGTGGTCTATGTGTTGCATGTCTTGGGTCGTGAGGTGGTAGTTGTTTGGGTGTCTGCTTTGGTGGCCTCTGCTGTTTTGGTAAATTTTTGATCAGAGCCTCCCAGTATGTCTTTGTGTGAGTATGTGTATGATTTGAAGTTGTGATGGTACCACGTGTGACTGGGTATGTATTGTGTGTGGTTACCTTCTCCTCCTGTCTGGTCTTGCCAGTCCTATGTTGAGAGAGCTCAGCCTCCAGTTTGGCCGTATAGTTGCATCTCTCGCATGTATTTGTGTTTTGTGGGAGAAGGAGAGGATTGTCTGTGTACATGAGGCAGTTGTAACATTGCCTCAATATTCCCAGGTTCACCAGTTGAGCTGGAGAGGACACTAGCAACTGATCCCTCGACATACTAGAAGTAGTAGATAAAGAGACTTTCAAAGGACTCCGGGGGAAGTGGGTTTTCGGCTGGTGGGGTACTATCTATAATAAGAGTGCTTTATCAAGGTGCAAGTACTGTAGGAGTAAGTGCTAGGCTTTACAGATAGAGAATAGTCTACTTGGGAATCAAGTAGAGATGAACTTTTCAGTTATAGGATATGCTGGTTAGATCAGCAGTACAGCTCGAGGAAGGTAGTTCTAAGAAAAAATTGGAAGAGTGGAATTTAGATGGCCCAAATAGTTTAACCTTGTTTAACCGCCGCTGCTCTTATGTGCAACAGTGGTAACTACGCGCTAAATCGTGCTTACGCGCGTTTAGCGTGTTTTATAGCAGGGGGCTGAAAGGAGCTAGGAATTGGCCCAAAACGACCAATGGACTACTAGTTTCTGGCTGAAACTTCACCAAATCAGACAAAAAGGCCGCTCAGTGCTTCCCACTCCCACTGGTAAGCAAAGAAACTTCCCTCCTTCCTAATAAGGCAATGGATCAGTAACAGGAACTAAAAACAAAGCCCAGGGATCAGCAACTCTGAAACTGGACTACTCTAGTTCAGTAAGGCAGGAAAACAAGAGATTTTTTTTTGTTTTTTTTTTTTTTACAGAGACAAGGAAAAAAACAGACAGTAAATGCTATAAATGCTGTAAATCGCCTAGCACACTTTAGTGTGTAGCCTACAGAAACAGTTTGCAACAATTAGTAACTTAAAGTGCAATAAACAGTGTAAAATGCAGAAATCACTTAAAGTAGCAGTAAAACAGGCGAAATGCAGTCGCTAGCTTAATAACAGTGGGAAAGCCACAAAAAATAATTATATCTGGTAGAAAGTCACTCTTTTAGCTCTCTGCTGCTTGGATCACTCTGCAGGCCACCACGAGGATCTGTGCTGAGTTGGTACAAGCTGGAAAACGCGCGTTTAGCATGCTTTATAGCAGGGGGCTGAAAGGAGCTAGGAATTGGCCCAAAACGACCAATGGACTACTAGTTTCTGGCTGAAACTTCACCAAATCGGACAAAAAGGCCGCTCAGTGCTTCCCAATCCCACTGGTAAGCAAAGAAACTTCCCTCCTTCCTAATAAGGCAATGGATCAGTAACAGGAACTAAAAACAAAGCCCAGGGATCAGCAACTCTGAAACTGGACTACTCTAGTTCAGTAAGGCAGGAAAACAAGAGATTTTTTTGTGTTTTTACATTGACAAGGAAAAAAACAGACAGTAAATGCTATAAAAACAATTCACATGCAGTGCAAGCTGGCACACTTGAGTATGTAGCAATATTAGTCCACACACAGTATGAAAAAAATGTAATTAAATTAAAAAGGACTAAAAGCAAGTGTAGAAAGGGTTTATTAGAGAGAATGCGGTAAAGAGATGGGACTGGGGGAGTGTCCTAGATCAAATCCACAGTGGGGCGGGCACTGCAAAAGCCACCAAATTTAAACTACATCCAAGAACAGGGGGGGAGACAGTTTCAACAGAGCTAGAGCTGAGAAATCAGTCCAAGTTATAACAACCACAATAAAATGAAGGAAATATACTTAAATCAGCTTATGTCCAGTTGATGTATGCAGACAAATCTCCGTAGCAAGCAACACTACTTAAAATGATTACCAGAGATGTATCCAACACAGGTTTTAAAGTTATCAGAAAACCCCCCAAGCTAATTAACACTTAAAGGAATTTCAGAGCAGTTTAACAACTAGTGCAGAGCTTCAGACACACACACAAGACAGTTTCAACAGAGCTAGATCTGAGAAATCAGTCCAAGTTATAACAACCACAATAAAATGAAGGAAATATACTTAAATCAGCTTATGTCCAGTTGATGTATGCAGACAAATCTCCGTAGCAAGCAAGCATGGCCAAAATGATGTTTTCAACCGCAACTCATCCATTGGCAAGATTGAAACAACTATCCATCATTAAAGACCGATTTGCAAAATGCAGAGATGATTAAAACACCAAATTACCATAATAAGTAACTCCAAAAACCCAGAAAGCCAAAGGCGAAGTACACAACACATGGCATGGCCAAAATGTATTCAACCGCAACGCAACAACTCGCCCATCGTCGGCAAGAAACAACTATCCATCATTAACACTAAGTTATGAATATTAACTTAACACCAGTAAGTTAAACTGACTTAAAAAAAACATACCAGAATGAGTAGTGAAAACCAAAACGGAGACTCCGACACCGACACACACTCACTCTGTGATGACAGATCGGCTATGTGGCTGAGACCTCCTCCTCCCTAACGCATGCACAGTCCTGCGCTTCTCCCTGCGCAAACACAGTCTCGCGACTCTCGCGAGCTCTTCTACCTTCCGCGCATACGTAGATTTGAATTCTGCCTCGGGATTGTAAAACCCGGACAAATCTGTCAAAACGACAAAACAGGCCTGACGCCCGGACAGGAGCCCAAAAAGAGGACATGTCCGGGGAAAACCGGACGTATGGTAAGCCTATGTGGACTGTAATAAACCGAATGACCTGGATGCGATGAATTAATAAGGATGCTGTCCTTGAGGCTAACCAGTCATGGAAATGGTTAATTGTATATTGGAAGATGAAAACGACAGCCATATTTTGATAATACGTAGGAAGTTTGACACTGTTTTATGTAACTGAATAATAGATTCTGAGTTAGAGCGTCTTCTGTGTGACGACGTACGTGAATGGGCGTTCCTTCGTTGAAGGTTGTGCGTTAGGCCCGGTAAGCCAGCACGTAAAAATCTACTACCAATTATTAGCGGACCGGAGTTCCGCTGTGGCGACCCCTAACCGGGAAAAGCCGAAAGAAAAACAACAACAACATGTAGGTGGGGGAAGGAGACTTGTAAAATGATTTGAGGAGGCTTGGTGGAGTTTTTGTGCATGATTGCCTGTTTTACCGTTTCAGCTTTTTTTGACTGAAGCTAAGCAGTATCACATTCGTGAGTTAAAGGACAGAGTACATATTAATAAGAGGAGGACAAGAGGAGAATACTATAGGTGAGGATGTGTTTGGAAAGGGGGATTTTTACATGTTTCTCAGGAATGTGGTAGTTGACTGGAGTGAAGCAGAAGAGTGAACCCAGCTTATAACCATGACAAATTGTCTATTAATGTGTGTGTGTGCGTGCGCTGTTTAATTATGCACTCCTCGACTGAAGAGAAATATTTAGAAAAATGGCCAAGTGAAGTTATGCAACTAAGGTGATAAAAAGAATAGCATCTTGATGCAAATTTCGAGGCCGTTAAAAGTCTAGAACTTTGTAATGTGTGTATGAAACTATATGGAAATGTCTCACGATATTAGAAGGGGGCAGGTATTCTAAAATAAGATGATTTATTAATGAATGGCAATAAAGAGCTTTTTAAAAATGTGTTAAAATATACTATTTTTGTGCCCAAAATATGCAAAAGGTGGCACCGAACAGATTTCCAGCACTAATAAAGGAGTGATTTAATCTCTCCACAGCCTTATATTCATTGTCCCATTCATTGCATATCCTGTTTGTTTAGCTGTTAATGCAATTTCTACTTTTATTAGTTTTTAACATGTAATATCAGTGTAAGCTGTAATGAGTGAATTTACTGATTACATACAGAAGCTCATTGTTTTTATTACTGTGTTTGTGTTTCAGCAGGATAGTTGTGACATGACATCCAAGTTTATCAAAGATTTTGTCACCAAGCCTGTTAGGTCCGAGACAGACCTAGAGAAACCTAAAAAGGAAAATGTGCTTCTGGAGAAACTTAAAAAGGAAAATGTACTCCTCAAAAAGTCTATAGCAGACATGACCAAAGGAAAAGGCAAATTATCCGATGTAGAAAGAAACAGACTTCTAGAGGTATTGCCCACTTAGGTATTTTCTGTACAGCTTCATATTTTTTTTTCTTATGATTTGTACTTTTTTTTCTGATTACAGTATTTCAAATTCTTTGAAATTCAGGAATCAAATGCGGACTTTTTCAAAAATTACAGTTTGATGTTGGCATCCTGAAGCGAAATGAAGTGAAACGTATCAGAAAATGTATGTGTGTATAGACCTGCAATGTCCTATTATTGAAGAGATTACTAACAAAGCTGGGAGCGTGTCAAAAATTTAAATATACCGATTTATTTTGGTGCTGGTGCTTTTGATGACATTTTTCTTTAAAGAGTTTTTTGCATTTTTTGTCTGAGATTTTCATAACCTTTAGATGTCCGGAAGATCTGTACTGCACTAGAAGTCTGTGAAAATTACTAATGGTAATGTAGTGACATGTCTCTGCATGGTCTTTGGATCGTTACCAGGAAGACCAGGTTTACATCATTGTGTTGTTCAGTTTCTAATTGACAGTGGTAGTGTGTTCCATGCAATTAATGGCATATCGTTTCATCTGGTAATTGGAAAGAATAGCTTGCTGCTAAAGCCATAGAGAGATGGAGATTAGTTTACTTTATAACTTAATTTCAGACCGTGTTCCAATACTCTCAATGTATTTGTGTGTGTGTGTGTGTGTGTGTGTGTGTGTGTGTGTGTGTGTGTGTGTGTGTGTGTGTGTGTGTGTGTATATGTATATGTGTAATATATATATATATATATATATATATATATATATTTTTTTTTTTTTTTTTTTTAAAGTTTAGTACAGTGGAAATTAATTGCATGTAGCTTTGTCGGTTAACAAAAAACATTGGACTACGTATAATCTCTTTTAACCCCCCCCCAGCTTTTCCCTATCTATACTGCTTATTAAGCTGTGTAGCCAGGAACTTCTTTTTAGTAAATGATCCACAACTCTTCAGAAATAATATAATAAAGACCTGGATTTTGTGTATAGATAGGGAAGAACTTAAAATAAAGTTTATGCATGGACAAATAGTTGCAATAAGCCAGAATTTCTGATGTTCCTTTCTCAGGTAAAAATTCTGCTTAGCTCATAGTTGCCAGCAGAAGATGGCTCAAAATCATAATTATACTGAATAAAAGGGAAGCCAAAGCAAGTCCACTGGCTGTGGAATAAAACTCTGAACACCCCTTCCCCCAGTATGCCCACACTGCTGAGTAGAGACTATTCATTCTTTAATTTCAACAAATTTATTAAAATATGAATGAAGAATATCAAAAGGTTTTTCTTCCTTGAGGTCTGGCATGGCAAAAGAAATAAGTCCTTGATCCAAAAGCTTGTTAATGTTGCACTGGAAGCTGGCCAGTTGTTATATTCTTGGCAGGATATAACCAATATAGCCTAGGATATTGCAACAGTTATCTATTCTAACATCTGTTGTGGGGAAAAGTTTAATGCACCCTACAATCTGTGGGTAACTTGAGACAAGAATGGAGAGTCACCTGGTGCCATGCTTAATATATTTTCACCTTCTGTATGATAGCTAATACACAACTGTACTTTCTGAAAGCTAGTCCTCCCCAAGTATCAAGCAGTTTGAAGTCTGCTTTCTTTAATTTGACTTCCCAAACTGGAATTTGTAATGTTAACTCTCGCGTTTTGTGATGTGCCTTGCTGTTTTTCTTACATACAAAACAGACCCTAGATTTCAATAGGAAGTACAGCCCTACACATAAACAAAAAAAGTTCAAGTAAATAGGAAAATTAGTGGTTTCCGAAGTACTAATATTTTGCAGTCTTTTTGTCTGCGAGATTTCTTAGATCAAAACAAATTTACTGGTACCAAGCAGGCAGTTTATATCTTGGCAAAATGAAACAGAAAAGGTCCTCAGTCTCTATTAGGTACCAGTATCCCTGGAATGTGCACATATCAACATATGACCAAAGCTGCAGCAACATGGAAAATTCCTCTGGCTTTCCTGTATAAGTAGGATAGATCCCATTCCTTGCATTCTGCAATTCCTTCTTTGGGAAGACAGGCTCCTGTTCCAGACAGTCTGTGAAATTCCTCTCAGAATTTCATCCCTTGCTTCCCTCAGTGTTCATTACCAGCAATAGGAGTCACTGTATAACAGTATTTAACTGGATGTGACCCAGTGAGTGCAGCTGGTACCACCCTCCTTGATGTCTGAATTCAAACAGAGTTGATGGTAATTCCCCTAGAAAGTCTCATGCTGTTCCACTGTTTGAATGAACTGTTTGGGTGGCCAGTGTTGAATAATTGGACATTAAATGTCAAAATTGTTCAGCTGTACACTTTTATATACAGGAGAAACGGAACCTACTTGCCCGTTAATACTGAGATAAACATTCAGCTGAAGTTTTAAAGTTCTTAGTTCCCATGTGGACGGGTCACAAATGTTTGCTAGGGTAATACCGTTGGAAGTGCCTTCTGCTAATGTATGACGGTTTTTGTACGTTATCCAAGCGTGTACATATTTATTAGACCCCATATACAACATCTCATCATTATTTTCTTCAGGGGGTTTGTCAGGGCCTGTAGACTGGAACTGTCTAACTTTTAGGTTCTATTTTGCTCCTCCTTAATGTTTCCAGAGTTAGTGGTGGTCTATTCCTAACAGTTTGTTACAGTTTTGGAATAGCTAGTGCTCCTACAACACAGACCTTTTAATACTTTTGATAAGCCTGATCCTTGGATACGTTTTTATTTGGACGTTTTGAAATTCATGGCAAAATCTGTCATACCTAGCTAGTTCCTTCCCACGCATTTAGCCTTTGGAGTGCTCATCATTGGGGCTTGTAATCCAGTAGAAGACTTCCTTTCTTGATATCTAGGCTAGGCTGCCTTCCTTTAGTCTGTTTTTTTCATTGTTAATAGGGTTTGGTCTGTGCCTGATATTTTCTATGTCTTTACCCTGGCTAGACACTGGCATTGAAACTTTGAGTTGACTTTCTGTCTCCTTTCCTTTTAGGTGGTGTTTTTGCATTACTCCATTTGAAACCATTCTGCTTCCATTTGTAGGTCATGGAGTGTTATCTCTGCAGAAGTAATCCCTTTGATTTTTAGATCTTGCTATTACATCTTGTTGGCAAACGTGTCTGAGGTAGTCTTCAACCTTACTTCTCTCTCTTTTTTTGGGGGGGGGGGGGGGCTGAGGTAAGCATCCTTAGACTGAATTTGCTTTTTTATGGTTATAAGAGTTACCCAGTGCCTTTCAATTCACTTGTTGCTAGCTTGCTAGATTCCTCTTCACTGAAATTTTTCTGTCACTGGCCTTTCACTTTATGCTGCATTCAAGCAAGGCTGAAAGTTTTGGTGTCCTGTTAATGAGTTTGCTTCTAATCCAATGCATCTGTCGTTGTCTTCTTAATTTTCAGATTTGTCTGTTACTGAAGACTCTTGTTGTGTGCTTAATAATAATTTTCTGTACTTTAGGCTGAGCTCATTCTGTTTTTCTGTTTGGAGAGCTTATTGATCATATCTCTTGGCAATTCTCTGTGAGCTTGCTAGATACCTTGTTCGCTTGCTAGATACCTTGTTCTTTCTGAAGTCCACAGTTGCTGGCCTTGCACCTCATATCACTTATTAGTCTTTTGTGGACTCGCAGCATATGGTCTTTTGCCCGTCTATTGCTCTTGTATATATTCCCAGAATGCAAGCTTTTGCATAATTGTTTTCCACCTTTCGGTAAGGGATAGAGTTTATACCCTTGATAACCACATTGCCCGCTTTTTTCTCTCCGGCAGTTAGTAAAATGTGAATCCAGATCTTGATCCGTTGGCTCTTGAGTATACGAATTACTTCTGTTCTATTGTGTTTGAAAGAATATAAGATATTAGTCTCCATTTTTTCTGGTAATTTTATTTTATTTATTTTAGCTCAAAAGTTTCCAGTATTGATCCTTTATCTTTCAAGATGAGCCATTTTCTCAGTGGATGATTTCAAAGACTGAGACTCTGTCTTGCATAAGTAGAGGAAGATGGACTGGTGGTATTGCATTATGTACTTATTGTAAAGACAGATGGGCAGGACCATGTCCATATTCGTGTATAACGCTACCTCCCTTGCCTTTCTCTTTAGGGTGTTTGCTATTGCTCCAGAGAGCCTTTATCTCCTTTCTTAGTCTCTCTTTTCTTAGTCTATGCCATCTGCAGGATAACAGAGATCTGGATAGGGGTCCTTCAGTGCAGAGAATTGTTTAAAAGGAGAGTTAGGCGTTATGGGACTGTCTCCGTTACTGAGCTGCCACAGTCCTGGTTGGATGGAGTCCTCTAATTACAGGAAGATGGACCTGGTCCTATACATATAAGGTTGTGGTAAGTATGCAGCTTTTGTTTATATCTTCAGGCATCACAGATCTTATTTAACAATGTTAAGAATTAATTTTATAATAATTTTTTTGTTTCAATAACAGACAATTACTTTAAAAAAGAGCTTTCCAAACCATTTGCTTCCAGCCTGTGCCAGGGAACAGTTTGTTACATTAAAAGATGTGTTTACATTTATAAACCAATGTTTCAGTCCTTGACTCGTGTGTAAAAGTAAGGACTACCAGAGAAAATTACAAGTCGAGGATTAAAATCCTTTTTCTGTTGCTTTTTTCTGCATGTAAATTATTCTCATAGTACAGGTATGGTATTTTAATTTGTTTTAGAAACCTATTTATTCATCTTGTGTTATGCACAGAAAATACTTTCCCTGGAAACAATAAAAGAGGACCATATTTTTCAACTTGAAGTAAAGGAAATAGAAATACAGGAACTGAAAGCTCAAATTAGTTCTGGAGAAAGCAGGGAAGTTGCAGTTTTGCGCTCTCAGCTTATGGAAAAGAATAAAGAGGCTGATGGAAGAGAACAGCTGTTTAAAACCTTATCCGAGGAAGCAGAAAATCTGAAAAACAAAATGGCTGCAGTAACTCTGAAATGCGAGGAAGTTGAAAACACAGCAGAATCTGCCCAGCCTTCAAAGGTAAAGTGAAATGTTTCAAGCTGCTTTTTTTGTGGAGGTGCACTTCAATAGATATTTTATTCTTTACAGTCTCATAGATTTGTAGACGGTAGTGTTTCTTTTCACTGCCTGCGTTAGAGCAGGATAAATATTTGGACTTCCTGAAGTTGCATTTTGGGTTTTCTCACAGGGTTTTCATCTCCTGTTGTCATTCAATGTGTTATTTGCAAAGACACTTTCATTCATTAGTAGGAACGATAGCCATTTAAAGGTGTGAAGATACCAGTGGAACTGCCCACAATTGGTTTACAATGTTTTTGTTGCCTTAGCCCAGTCCCCAACTTCATTTATTCTTATTTTTTGGCAAACAGCTGTTAGATCTTCTATAGCTATTCAGACAGTGGTTATTCCCTAGTCAACAAAATTTGGTTTACTGTGCAGATGATCAACAGGTATGCAAGATCCTCTATTTCTTGGGGATGTGGGAATATGCTTTTCTCCTGATATTGTACAATGTTGGATTTGTAATTAGCATGGTTGTGGGGTTGCAGGAAGCTTGCTTTCTTGCAAAATACTATTTTAGATTTTTATGTTTGCATGCACCAAAGTTGTTGCTCAGTGCACATCTATTAGTATGTTGACATTTGTGTTGTGGATATGTTCTGGTGGTTTTGAATGACATTTGGGTATTTTGTGTGTTTGTGTATTTGTATCCATATACATATGTTTAGGATTATGGCTGGGTCACCGATAGCCTGTTTATTATGTATCTGAGATATAGATGCCAAGAAATTAGTTTGAGTTGAATCTTTGCATCCATGGCGAGAACACATAATAAGAGGTTATGATTGGTGACATGATCATAATTCTTTGTAGTTCATGGAGCTTTATCTGCTTCCATACCACCAGTTAAAGGGCAAAAATCGCTAAGTGTTTTGCGGGCTTTCAAAGTGCCTTAAATCAGGTATACCTGTTGCTCAAGCTGTTGCCGAGAGACTGACTGCCTGCCTGCTGTGATATTCAGAAAAGATGAGAATTTATTCTCAATTATCGTCTGCACTTTTGATTTCATATCTCTGTAATCTGTACAACTGTTTCTTTGCACCCACCCACCCTGTTCTTGTAGTGGTCTTATGTCTTGGTGGCTTTGAGATGCCTGCCTCTGGTGTAAAGTTGATACTGGACACCCCCACCCCCCCAGTCGCATTGCATCAGCTGATTCTACTGTTAATAGTGAGAACTTAGCAAAGGCCCACCCCTTTAGGTTCTGCATATTGAACTATCTCATGATCTTATGCCTCTTCACTTTCTACTAAAAAAAAAAAACAAAAAAGAAACTGTTTGATACAGATTTGCTGTATCAAGGATTTTTTGTAAGCTTCCGAGCAGTGTTCTTCAATATTTTTTTCCCCTTAGATCTGCTAGTTCTTTGTTGTCCTGCACTTTTATTGGCTTATTAGTGTAGCACTTTAAAGTATTCCTGGTGCCAGAAAGTCTGCTTTCAAATTTTCCCTTAGAACTAGCTGGTTTCTCAGTAGTAGCACTAAAATCTGAATCCCTGTGACTAGCACTTGCTCTAAAACCTGCTATAAAGCACTAGGAAGCCTTAAACTGATACAAGCACTCAAGGAGAAATTAATCCTAGGCACTAAACGGCCTGTAATTGTGTAGTACCTTGCCAAGGTAAGGGAAAACCGCTCTTGTACTTTACAAAAGAAACACCGAACCAGACCTGAATTGGGCATGTCCAAGGTCAGCTTCTGGTGACCTCTCCTGTCCACCTGGTGAATCTGGGCATACTGGGGCAATGCAGCAATTGCGTCATGTACACAGACAACCCTCTACTCCTACCACCCAACACTACAACCTGCAAGAGCTGCACTTACATAGCCAAACTGGAAGCAAAGCTCTTTCCAGCCAAGATTGTGCTAGAGAGTCAAGAGGAGAAGGTTAACACCTGCGCTACACCTCAAGCAACACATAGCCCTTCAAAACTCACACCACCAACATCCACACATAGTAACACTAAACCCACTTATGTGGAGGCCCTTAACATTAACCTGCCCAAGCAAAAAGGATCTCCGAAGCTGAAACGCAAACCAGTGTGTCACCAAACAGCACCTAAGGCAAGATAACGTACCCAACACTTTAGTCCTAGATGACTCTATAGTCAGTCACACTGATGTCCCACTCACCAGGCTGATCATGGAGAAAATTACTGTCAGCTGCCTGTCTGGTGCTAAGATCTGCCACATAACACATGCACTCAAGTCACTCCACAACAAGTACAAATATGACTGTCATTGTCCATGTTGGAGTGAATGACTATCTTGAGACGTACCTCCCTAGACTACATGAAAAGAGACATGGAAGAGCTCTCGGATCATGTGGCCCAGGCAGGTATGACCCTTTCTGCCATCGCCCAGAATGATACCACAGTATAAGGACAAAATGATTAACTTCAACAATTGGCTAAGTTTCTGGTGTCATTTAAAGGGGATCCAGTATCTGTCTGCCTGGGACGACATGATCGACAAACCATGATGCTTTGCCAGAGATGGTCTGCACCTTTCGCCCCTGGGATTCAGGTTACTGGCTAAGGCTCTTGCCACCCCATAGTGGCTTTTTTTAGGCAAGGCTCAAAGGACAAAACCACCGCCGTAACAGATATAAGCATGCAAAATCTGAAGATAATGCTACTCGATGCTAGAAGTTTAAATCTCAAAATGCACTCTCTCGAGTCGCTCCTAAAAATGGAGAACATCGATATCTGTGCATTAACTAAGACCTGGTTCCAGTACTAGGCTACAAGTCTTACCACACTTTTTGGCCACCAAACCAAGACCGAAGCACTAAAGGCGGAGGAGTGTCCATATTCACACCTCCAGGCTAGTTGCCCAATACAATGAATCTGAAATTCTACAGGCGCAACTAACACTAGGTAAGACTGAAATACAAATTGTAGATTGCTACAGATCCCTCACCATGCTCCAGATTCTCGCTACACCTTTCTAAATATACTGGAAAATATTAAGATGCAACCAAACACCCTAATACTGGGGGATATCAACTACTCTGCCATTAACTGGGAAAACTACTTGGTTACCAACACCTTTGCCCAAAGGTTTTTGGAATTCATAAATTTCCAATGGCCTATATCAACTAATCCATAGTCCCACCAGGGGGCTCAAATATCCTAGACCTGGTCATTACCAACATGGGGGAGATCGATGCTCCACACCGGTAGTCACCCTCTCGTTGGTCGGGTCTGACCATAAGCTAATCACCCCTGACGTCCCCCCCCCCCCAATAGAGAAACCTCCATAAAAACTCCTCCAAAGCCAGCTTCATGCTACTCAAATCAGAAATAACAAACTTCATGACACCCATGCAGATGGGAACTGAAAGTTCGACTGATGAATCCTACACTATGGCACTGTATGAGCACATCCACTCGTGCATGAATCATGCTATTCCAAATAGAACCTAGAAGGTCTCCTCCACAAAAAAGAACCCAATCTGGTGATCCCCTGCCGTAAGCAAACTATACAACAGAGGGAAAAAACTATTGCAGAAAAGAGGAAGATCCCAGGATGCAAAAAACTCCCTTACCAGCCTCCGTAAGAAGCTCAGATCCCTCATAAAATCCTCCAAAGCTAGTTACAAAAATAAAATTGCCAAAGATTCCAAGAACAACCACAAGGCATTCTATAGTTATGTCAAGAATCCTAAATGGCAATACTCAGATCCGCTCTGAGCTACAACAGAATGGCATTAAATATACTGATCCCAAGGATATTGCCAATATCCTGGCATATCGATTCAGTGCCAACTTCACCCCCTAAAGGGCCCATCTCAATACCAAAAGATTGCCAAATCCCGGTAATCGCGGCCACACGGGTAAAAAAAAAAACGCACTCTCCAAAGCTAAGAATACAGCATCCATGGGACCAGATTTACATCCCGGGCTGTGTACTACATGAACTACAAAATGAACTGGCACCTCAGTGTCATGTTTGATCATTGCCTCACCTCAGGCTTTGTGCCCAGTGAGTGGCGCACAGCTACACTTATCCCACTCCACAAGGGGGGATCTACCTTGGATCCCGGGATCTATCGTCTCATCAGTCTGATGAACCTTATCTGCAAAGCCATGGAATGCATTATCATGGAACTTTAAACAAAGACATTGACAAATTTCAAACACTGGACCACACCCAGTTTGGTTTTGTAAAGGGTCGATCTTGTCTCCTTAACCTGATTGACTTCTTCGAATCAGTCTCCTGGAGGAGGGTAAGGCAGTCCACACAGCCTATACGGAACTCAAGGCCTTCAACACCATCCCCCACTCTAGAATTGTAGATAAACTTACTAAGTTGGGCATTAATCCCTACATCACTCGATGGGTTGCCAACTGACTTACTGACCGAACTCACACTGCAAAAGTAGCTGACTCAAAATCCAACTCCAGGCAAGTAACAAGTGGAGTACCTCCGGGTTCAGTCCCGGGACCGCTCTTGTTTGGCATGTACTTTGAAGTACAGACCAGCACTAAGGGACTCTGGCTAACAAAGATCACAGATGACTGCAAACTGGGAGCCATTAGTGAATTCCCAAATGATGTGGATATTCTACAAAAGGGCCTTACAGAAACAAATGCTTGGTGCCAGAGCCATAGGCTCAAGCTCAATGCCAAGAAATGTATAGTTATCCCCTTTGGGAAATCCCATGAATTACCACACAAGTGGCAGTACAGTAAACACCGAAGTGTGATAAGGGACTTTGGGACACGGGTGGACAGTAGTCTCACCTTCGATAACCACATAGCTATAACGGTCAGGAAATCCTTCTATGTGGCACACCTCATCACCTAAGGGCTTTTCATCCAGAAAAAAGGTTCGTGTCCCACTGGTACTCATCTCTCATTAGACCCATTATAGAGTACAACGCCCCGTTTGGTATGTACCTCACAAGTCATCTGCAACAACTGGAAAGGCCACAGAAATACCTCACTAAAAGAATCACAGGCCTAAAGCAGATGCCCTATGCTGACAGTCTTAAACTCCAGCTATACTGTCGCATATCGCCTACTCTGAGGCGATCTCTGCTTAACATTTATTTATTTATTTATTTTACATTTGTTAACCGGGCTAGTCCAACTGGATACATGTCCATTTTCAGTGGAGGCCCGAGGAGAAAAGCTCCACTATCTAATGCATAATAACAAAAAAATACATTCAAAGTACATAGGTAATTTAAGACGCAACTAAAACAGGGATTTAAAATTACATAGGGAATTAAGACACAAGTAAAACAGGCATATAGGCTTTCCTTTCAGTAAGTTCAAAATTTCTACAGTACAGGTCAAAGTACAAAGGTAATTTGAGATTCAACTAAAACAGGCATTCATAATTACATAGGGAATTTAAGACTCAACTAAAACAGGCATTAAGTTCAAAAGGTGAAAACAGAGACTATCAAATTTCTTCAGTACAGGTATATAAAATGTGAGACAGAAATAATTAAGTAGTTTAAAAGCAAAAGATAGAGTTACTAGAAAATTTTAGTTTGAAGTTGAGAGAGTCAATTTCTCAGGTAGAGATGAAAAATAAAACGGAGAAATAGAGTTGGGAGACAGTGCAAAGGGTGCAGGAGAAGTTAGGAGGTACGTGATCAGCTAGGGTTATTGCAAGAGCAAAGCCAGTGATTGGTTAGAAAATGTTTCAGTTGAGTTTTAAATAGTGTGATAGAAGTTTGGGCTAAGAGGTCTGTAGGAAGTTGATTCCAAATTTTACCAACTGAGTTGGAAAATATAGAGTCACCTGCTGTATTCTTTGATAGAGAGGTTTGAATCAGTATTTTATTGGAAGAGCGTAGGGTTTTTAGGTTGTTATAGGGTTTTATCAGGGTGGAGAGCATTGGAACATACAAGGCCATGTCGAACCCAGTGCTGTTGGACATGCTACACTTAAAGAAATCCCAATCCCTCCGAGCTACATGCTCCAGTGATCTAAACCTGGTCATCGCAATGAACAAAACATGCTGGAGGGATAGGCTCCTGACCAAGAGACTCCCCATACTTTGGAATAGACTGCCCATACATGTCAAGTTGACCACCTCTTTGGACCTCTTCAAAAGGAACCTTGACAATTGGATGGGGAGATAGGAAATTCACCCCGGGATAAAGTCATTCGCCCTGCTAGACAGGGGACTGGGGAAGTAAATATTCTGGGAAGAAATAGCCAGGGAATTGTTATGCCTAGTCTTGTATAGGCCTTAGGGCCAATAGCCTAGTACCACTCTATAAAACACTTGGCTGATGCTATCATGCAGGCCGTTTACACTTACCTTTCATGCTTCTCAGTTGTCTAGATTTTCTCATAATGTCAAGATTACTGCTGCTTCTTTTTGTTGTTTTTCTCATAAAATCTGTGGTTTTCAGAGAAAGCACTGAGGATTGAAGTCACTAAGTAACGTACATTTGAGTTTGAGTTTATATCCCTCAATATGCAGGCGAACGCATCCTGTTTATTCTAACAACTTTCTATGTTTTTTTTTTGTTTAACGGGAGATTAGGGACATGTTTCTGCCTTCTGTCCATATGATTAACAAATTTGCTCTGCCACTGTTATTTGCTAGTCGGTACAGGCAGATTTGCTGCCTGATGCTGCACCCAACCATAACAACATAAGCAAGGAATGCTTAACAATTAAGGTCAGGTCCTGCTCCACTGTATTGATTAACCGATTTGTCTTTTTCCAGATATCAGGCATGTTTGAAGCCATGCAAGACCCAGCCCCATTTGACTGCCTATTCAGCAAAATCAGTTATTATACAAACACTCGCACTATGGACCAAAATGTACACCAAAAATTAAACTAGACTTGCTGGAGTGATTGGCTCCTAACTCTGATTCATCCCAAGGAATAAGTTACCATTGCAGGTCAAACAAAGTACTGTAAGTGCATGGATCTCCAGAAATCTGACAAAATGCAAAAAACGATCCAGCACAAGGAAGACAAGTGCCTGAATGAGTTTAATTGTGGCAAATATATAACATAATATTCAATACTGCAAACCAGTTTCGGCAATATATCAAGCCTTCCTCAGTGCATGAATAAGAATCTAGATGACACATCCTGGTATCTTCTTATATAGCCAAACATTTAAAGGTATATGCATATACAAAAAATATGTGCATTTTCAAAAAATTATATGTATGTTCAAAAAATTAGAATATATATCAAACAAATTTATGATTGGAAATGGAGGTTATAAATTGAACATATATAATGTAAAACATCACGAAATAAGTTCATTTTAACATCAAAATTGCATATATAACTTATTAAGAAGCAGACTCCATATGACTAGCAAATTTCGTTCAAACCTGGTTTGAATTGAGCTCTTAACCTGGTGATCCATGTAGATTCCATATTATTAAGTCTGTCATGCCAGCCTGCTTTTATATTTCTGTGCATTGCAATTTTATCAGTAATAGTAAATTTGAATTGTACAGTTTTATGAACCATGGAATGTTTCTATAGTGCATTAGTGATTTTTTTGGGTTCTAATAGCGCTAAGATGTTCACTAATCCGATGCCTCAGCGGTCTGGAAGTTTGTCCCACATAGAAGGACATACATGTGCAGGTTGCCAAATAGATAACCCAGTCCGTAGTACAATTGCCAAAAATTTTTATCTGATAAACCTTTGTAGAGTGTTGCAGCTAGTAAATTCTTTGGTCTTAAATATGCCTGTGGACTCTATCATTCTCATGCGATAGCAGTTGAGACGAAGGTCGGCTGTGGAGATATATTTTTGATTTTGTGGTTGGATATGTTATATTTGATTTAATTTAAATGATTATAATAGAATAATTTTTTGATGTAACCAATAGTTGGTTTAAGACATATCTTTATGTGATAGCAGTTGGAAGGCTGGCTGTGGAGACATATCTTTTAATTTTGTGGTCCCATGTGCTACACTCGATTCCAATAAATTGATCATTATATTCTTTTGATGCAACTACAAGTTGGTTAGGGACACCCTTATAGTGATATTATTTTTGATTTGTAGACCCTGAGTCTGTATGCATAACAACTTTAGTTTTATTGATCTGAATATTGAGGCTTCGGATCTGCTTGATTGTGTTTTGCTGGATATATATCGAGCTACTTTGATAAAGATAATATATACTACAGTTTCATTCCAGTAAAATTAACATGAGTGGCAAAATGGATTTTAAAGGCATTTTGCAAGGATTATCTGCTGATAAGGACAATTTGGATGTTTTTTGTTTGCAACTACCTGGGAGGGATGATGCGAAACACCTTTGTGGAATTTTGTTTAAAAAAATAACCAGAAATATGCGGGCTTTAAGAGCCAATATTTGGCACTTAAAATTGTTCAAGGCATATAAGTTGAAAAATCTAACACCCAGTGGACTAAGAATCTGTATCCAACCTCTGGTTGGTTTGATCGATGAACTGTCTAAAGATTGGGCACAGACCCAACATCAAGCTTCAGTGTTTGTTGACACCCTCATTTCTTATTACGAACGTATGATTGATTTACAGGTCACAGAAATTCATAATAATTGCATAGAGGCTCAAACTTTTGAGGCTGAGGATTTTTATCACAATCACTTAAGTTTGGCTAAGGATTTAGCTATATTACAAGAGCAATTAATTAAAAAGAAGACACAAAAATTCCAACGAGATATGGCCAATTACGACAAGAGTAAACCCTTTGTCCTACAAAAAAATGTAAGATTTTTTGACTCTAGTAACAAGGGTAATAACAAGAAAAAAAGACCCAGATCTGTTTTGAAGAAAAATACTCAATCAGTGGCATTTCAGAAGATGAGACATCTTCGGCCACAGACTATGACTGCCCTTTCTACCAGGGGTCCCCAGTGGCCAAACGCAAACCATCTGTAAACCCTTTAGGCCTAGGACACGCAGAGGGGGCAGAAAGCACACAAAACTCTACAACAGTTGTTGCAGAAGATTGTGAGCTAACAAATAATGCTAATAATGTACACAACATTTCTTCTTTTGAACTGTCACCTGTACATAATAAACTTTTGAATAAGGGTTTAAATTTTGTGCCGACATCTTTTGTATCCGAACACATACTTGCCAATGAGCTTAATGATTTTTGTAGACTTAAGATATTTTTTGCAGATTCTGATAACTCTCAAAGATCCACTGGGTTCCAGTTTGGCAGATCTGAGTTTCAACCCCCCATGGATAAACACGTGGCTATATTCAAGGAGTGTGTGATGAAGGATTTACATTTTAATAGTGGCTTTCATCCCATCAGACAGACATAATTTATCATTACAAGAGCAACAAGCATTACAAGAGCTTGGTTCCAATTGGAATATAGTCATTGTACCAGCGGATAAAGGGGGAGGGATTGTAGTCATGGATTGGGAAATGTATCAAACGGAAGCCTTTAAACAATTATCGGATGCCCGGTTCTATATACATATGGTGTTTGACCCTACACCTAATTTTAAAAAACACATTGATTCCTTTTTGGATCTGGCCACTGAACAAGGCATTATAGATATACATATTTGTAAACAACTCAAAGTTTCCGATCCCATTCCTCAGTATTTACACCTACTTCCAAAAATTCACAAACATCCTACCTGTCCACCTGGCAGACCTATTGTTTCTGGGAGGGGTTCCCTCATGGAACCTCTATCAGCATTTCTCACGTATTATTTAAAGCCAATATTATCTATGGTCAGATCCAGGTTACAAGATGCCACCAAATTTCTAAATATTATTGAGGATACACAACTTGAAGCTGACTGGTGGTTATGCACTCTGGATGTGACTTTATATACTAGCATTCCACATGATGCTGGTTTATCTGCCATAGCATACTGGCTGGAGCGGTCACAACTATATACTAGGGGATTTAACAACTTTATGATTGAATTGACTGAATATGTGTTGACCAAAAACATTTTTTATTTTAAAGGTCAAGCATATTGGCAAGTAAGAGGAACAGCTATGGGAACATCTTTTGCTCCCATATATGCTGATCTATTTATGGATTTTTTGAAGAACAATTTATATATGATTCTAACAAAAACATCTTTTTGGCGGATTTGGATATATGGAGACAATACTTAGATGATTGTTGGATGGTGTGGCAGGGGGACACTACCTCTGTACAAGAGTTTGTTAAATTCTTGAACGATAACATATGGGACATTCAGTTTACCTTAAATATACAACAACAAGAAATTGTTTTTTTGGATGTGAGTGTATCTAGACGGAGTGACGACACTTTGGCCACTCGGGTACACAGGAAGTTTCCTCAATATAACACACTTTTGCATGCATCCAGTAATCACCCCCACCACATAATCAACAACATTCCCAAATCCCAATTTTTACGTACAAAACATTTATTCTTCTCAGAAAACCCATTTAGAATGTGAACAGGATTTGAGCGATATCCTCATTAGTAGAGGATACAACAGATGCCAAATTACACAAAACTATTAACCAGGTCAAAGACATGCCTAGATCACAACTTTTACAATATAAACGTACTCAAGTTGGATCAAAGACATTAACACCACAACCCATTAGGTTTGTTACCACCTATGGCAGCAATACATCCTCATTTAGAGGGATAATTAATAACCATTGGGATATTCTGCGTGCCCACGAACACTTAAGTGACATATTGCCAAATAGATGCTCCTTTTCCTATCGTAGGAACAGGACTATCAATTCTTATTTTACACATTATAAAAGATATAATCCTCCTACATCTATCCAGACTATCCTATTTGGTGACCCTTTGATAGGTTGTGTTCCATGTGGCCATTGCAGTGCATGCAGACACATATTTAAGACCAAAGAATTTACTAGCTGCAACACTCTAAAGGTTTATCAGATAAAAAATTTTTGGCAATTGTAGTACGGACTGGGTTATCTATTTGGCAACCTGCACATGCATGTCCTTCTATGTGGGACAAACTTCCAGACCGCTGAGGCATTGGATTAGTGAACATCTTAGCGCTATTAGAACCCAAGAAATCACTAATGCACTATATAAACATTTACATTTTGTCATGGACTCTATGGGTAGACACAAATTTACACCAGGTTATCGTGCATGACCTACTTAGTTTGAGAAGTAAGCACTGGTAAGATGTTCTTCGTTTCACTGTTGCAGTATTCCTAATAGGGATCCTCTGCCAAGGGTGGCCCAACGTTCTGCCAGTATACCAAACCCTTTAGGTTGCTAAGAATACGCTGTACGTCATAAAGGTGACGTCTGTTGTACCATCCTCATAACTTCTTTGCCACCTCTGCAAATACCATCTTTGATCATCTGTCTGGACGCTCGCTTTGTTTGCTGGTTCACTAAGCCGTTTCAGATAAGTACCCCATTGGGTTTCTTTAGCTTGTAAGGTTCATGTCATCCAGAAAGGGTAAATGCCAGTGCAGGAAATGGATTCCCCTTAAAGATTGTTATGAGCAGTGCTTATTTTTGTATTGGTGCTTCTCACGACCATACGCCCTATTCTGTTTTCCAGGCTTTCATTCTGAAGACTCAGCATAGTCAACTCTCTGATCATATATTCAGAAAACTAGCATATTTAAGCATTTAATGAAAGATGCCATAGGATCATAGGACATTACTAGGCTATTGGATTTGAGACCCTTATAAGCCTAGCCAAGAGTTTAGCCCATTAGACAAATCAGCACCCAAAGCCCCTGTCCATCAAGGACACAGGTGGAATCCCAGGGGTGTGTTTTCTGTTTCCCATCCAGTTATCCAGGTTGCGCTTAAAAAGAGATGGAAGGAACTTCCTGCGCCCAGGGTAAGCCCTCCGCAAAGAAGAAAGTGGATCAGTTATTCATGAAGAAGAAAGCCAAGAAAGTTTGGTCCGATTCTTCAGCTGTGCCACCTCCGTCTGATATCTTGCTTGAGGCTAGTGAAAGCCCCGGAGGATTGTCCAGCTCCTTTGTTGGAGTAGACTGGCGTGACCTCTTCAGAGGCAGTCATGGATCTGGCTTCACGCACATCCTTGGAGGCCTTGTAAATGCCTGCTTCAGATGTTCAGCGGCTGATTTATTACTGAAGAGCCAAAGGGTATTTCTAAGACTTTGGTTTGGGAGGAGGGTTCGACTACTATAGTGTTGTATGCAGTCTAACCCTTCTCTGTTCTACAAGGCTGATGTCCCTTTTAAAGAAGAAACAAAAAGCTAAACATGTTTCTTCTCCTCCTAAGGACCCTCCAAGTGAATTACAGAATTTCACTCAAGGGTTGTTTAATGCCCTTATGGCTTTGAAGCCTCCTCAAGGAGTTTGCTCCAGCTCCCCTTTGGTTTTCTACTTCTCTTAGGAAGCCTAGGGAACAAGATTCCTCCTGAGGAGGAGTATTCGCATGAGGAACTCCTTGCCTATTCTTCCCAGATTCCTTCTCCCTTAGACTATCATTCTGAAGACCTTCTACTGTTCCTCCTGTTCTGGTTGCCTTGTTGGATTCCTTTTCTACTGCATCTCAGGTTCCTGATTCCAAGCCCCCTGCCCCCAAAAAGTCTGATACTTTTATAAGGTGCCTGATGATTGCAAGTTCCTTTAAGTGCCCATCTACCATTCCTTCCTGTGTGGTTAAAGATTACTCAAGATTTCTGGGTTATTTCCATAATTTGCCAAGGGTAAGGCATAGTATGAAATTCTCTTCCCCCTTTTCTTGGGCATTCCTCAGTCTCCTCAGGAACAGTTTTTTTTTTTCTGGAGGTTTTCAGGGTCTCTTGACTCTGGGAACTATTCAGGAAGATCCAGCTTCTCTAAGGGGAAGGGGTTTTATTCCAGAATGTTCTTTGTCCCTAGTAAACAGGGGACTTGAGAGAAATCCAGACTGGGTCTTCACCTAAACACCTTTTTGAAGGTCCCATCCTTTCCGATGTTGTCCCTTCAGACCTTGTTCCTCCTGCTGCTTCCTCAGGCTTTTCTATTTTTGCTCTATCTCAAGGATGCTTATCTGCATATCACTATTCACCCTGTTTTTAGGAAGTATTTGTTTCTCTGCTTCCTAGTATTTTCACTTCTGTACTTTGCCCTTTGGCCTCTCTACTGCCCCAATGGTATTCACCAAATGCCTTGCTCCTGTGATTGCTTTTTGCAGACTAAGGGGGTTGCAGTTTTTTCCCTCACTTAGACAACATGGTTTTTCAGGCTTCCTCGCCAGAGATTCTGTTGCAGCATTTTCACTTTGCCATTTCTTTCCTGTGAATTTCCAAAAGTCCTTCCTGACTCCTTCACAGGATCATGCTTTTCTGGGGTTGCAGGATCCAGACTTCCAATGCTGGCATACCTGCCTCTTGTCAAGGCCTTAACTCTCATTGCATTCTTTCAAATCCTCCTTCTGGTCTCTGTCATGGCCAGGGAGTTTCCAAGAGCTCTGGGTTTCATGGCCTCCACCATTCCTATGTTTCCTCTGGCCAAATTAAACATGAGA
Organism: Protopterus annectens; assembly: GCF_019279795.1. NCBI lineage: Eukaryota > Metazoa > Chordata > Ceratodontiformes > Protopteridae > Protopterus > Protopterus annectens. Next base: position 885,380,793 of record NC_056748.1, on the reverse strand, counting down.
AAGCATTAGTGGTTTCTAAAGTCACTGATTTCAGCACTCCCATCCTCTAGATTTCATAGTCTGTCTTCCATGCCTCAAGCTGGAATTTCAGTGGTGGATTCGTCAGTTGTCACTCAATCCAGGGCTTCCTTTTCAACCTCCATTCCCCTCTCAGGAGCTGTTCAGACACTTCAGACATGGGATCGGGAGCTTCCTTCAGCTCTCTGAAAATCCAGGGTCTCTGGTCGTCTCTTAAAATAAAGGCCACATAAATGTCAGAGATGAGAGCTCTTCTGTTCGCTGTTCAAGCATTTTCATCCTGTTTTTCACTCCTGGGCCCCTCAAGGTGCTGACAGATAATACCACAGTGATGTGATATGTCAATAACAAGGTGGGGGGGGCAAGATCTTATCTCCTTTGCAGGTTAGCACTTAGTGTGAGAGTTAACTCTCCAATATCAAGTGATGCTTCAGGAGGTTTACATTGCTCAAGACAAAACATTGTGTCAAACTTTGAGCAGGTCCAGATTAAACTCCCACAAGTGGGTGCTTCACAGGGATGTGTTTCTGGACATTGTCCACCAGTGGGGTTACTCCTCAAGTACACCTATTTGCCTCCCTTCTGAACGGACAACTTCCTCTCTTTATTTTGTGCCAGAGCCCCATGTCCTCAGGCCCGGAAGGTAGATGCCCTTCTCTTTTTCTTGGAAGGGGATGTTTCTGTATGCTTTCCCTCCCCTTCCTGTCATTCCAAAAGTCCTGGTCAAGATAAAGCAAGATGCTCCCAAAATCTTGTTGGTGAATTCCTTTTGGCTCAGACAGCATTGGTTCTATGTTCTTGTGCATTTAGCCAAGGGAAATCCTCACAAATTGCCTCAGAGTGCACCTACTCACACAAGACAAGGGATCTCTCATCCATCCCCACCTGTCCACTCTTCAACGGACACCACTGGCGATTAGGATTTTGATTCCACATAGACATCCTTTTTTTCTGAGGACATGCTTCAGGTCCCGCATGAGACCGGGAAACCCACTACTAGGAAATCCTACTTGACCGAATAAAAGAGGTTTTCTGTTTGGTTTCTTCTCATAACCTGGATCCACTTTATGTAGATATTCCTTTGGATCTGTGTGAACTGCTCATTACTGGGTTGGCATATTCTTCTGTAAAGGCGCACTTGTCAGCTATTTCTGCTTGTTTGCCTTTAGAACCTCTCTTAGCCTTGATTTTGAGGTTAAACAGTTTCTTAAAGGCATCATTCATGTAAGAACTCCAAGGAAACCTGTCTGTCTTTCCTGGGAACTTGATCTTGTTTTTGAGAAATTGACCCAGGCTTCTTTTGAGCTTGTGGCTTCAGCTTCCTTGCAACATTGTTCTGTTCAGCTTGCTTTTACTTCTGCCATATGGGTGCCTGAGCTTCAAGCCCTTATGGCTGTTCCTCCTTTTACTAGTTTTTCCATAAGAACACTGTGTCCCTTTGTACTAATCCTTTTTATGCCCAAGGTGATGAATGGGCTGTCTCTTAATCAGTCTATTTGTTTGCCTTCTTTTTCCCTTCTCTGCAATCTGCTAGTCAGAAGGTTTTGCACAGCTTTGGATGTGCATAGACAACACATTTTATTTTGATAAGACTACATTTTTTTCACATATCTGATCAGCTTTTTGTTTCCTTTCATCCAAGCAAACTATTTCCTCTTGGATATCTAAAGCCATTTATTTTTTGTTAATTTCATGACAAGAGCCTTCCTTCCTTCCTTTTGTAATGGCTCATTCCCCTAGGGCTGTGGCTTTTTCTGGTGCTTTTTTTCAAGGGTTTAGATACTAACTCTGTTCTTGAGGCAGCTAACTGGACTTCTGTGCGTACTTTTTAACCAACACTATAAGTCTGATGTGATATCCAGTGCTAGAGCTGGATTTGCTAGGGCTGTCCTTCATTGGTTCCTAAAGAGCACTGTTTGGCCTTCCTCCTCCCACATTTCTTCCTGAGCTTTTGCACTCCCCCTATTATAAGGAATACTGCAACAGTGAAATGGAAGGACATAGTACAGTTGTGTAAAATCTTACCATAATGGTAGATGTCCTTCCTTTACTGTTGCAGTATTCACTCTCTCACTCTTCCCCCTCATTCTTCTCTTGCCTGGTACCTCTCATCCTTATACTGGCATTTCTGTTGGGGCTGTCAGTTTTTAGGATGGTACGCCTGACGTCCCCTTTATGCCCTACACTGTCCGTGACGTACTGCATACCCTTAGCAACCTAAAGGCTTTGGTATACTGGCCAGACATTGGGCCACCCTTGGCAGGGGATCTCTATTGTAAGGAATACTACAGCAGTGAAGAGAAGGACATTTACCATTATGGTAAGATTTTACACCGCTATACTTTATAAAAGGATGATGAGGACTTTAAAGCATGCCATATATATATATATATATATATATATATATATATATATATATATATATATATATATATATATATACATATATACATATATACATATATATATATATATATATATATATATATATATATATATATATATATATAGCTAAGTATCTTGTGGTCTGTGTGGTAGCTTTCCTCTAGCATTGTTCAAAGCAGGGCCTTTAGTGAAAAAAGCTCCAGGCATATTGCTTTTTCCAATATCATAAAGGCAAACTTGTCTTGTGGCCGGTTTACTATTATTTTTTTGATCGCACTTTATGCGATTTACATATGTGAGAAGTGCCATTTCACACACCGGAAGAAAAAATTCCATGATGTCGGACCTTGCAACAGTGAATGCAATACAGCATTCACTGTTGTGAAGTTCGACATTGTGATGCCGATCGCACTATAGTGGAGATTAGGAATGTACCCTTTCCCTTACTGTAGTCTGATTTTGGAGTTTATATATATATATATATATATATATATATATATATATATATATATATATATATATATATTGTGTGTGTGTGTGTGTGTGTGTGTGTGTATATATATATATATATATATATATATATATATATATATATATATATATATATATATATATATATATATATATATATATATATATATATATGTGTATATATATATATATATATATATATATATATATATATATATATATATATATATATATATATATATATATATATATATATATATATATATATATATATATATATACACACACATATATATATAGTGGTGTGCAGGGGGGGTTGCCCCCCTGCAGTTATTGGTGACCGGAAGGGAGCCTGTCAGTAAAGTAGACATGTTCGAGATTTCAACTTTACTGACAGGTTCATAGGTAGGTACTAGGCTGTCGGCCCTGGGGCATATATAAGCCCAGCCAAAAAGTAACCTGGCTTTTGCCACCCAAGTAAATTATTTTCCTGTGCCACTGTTGAGCAGAGCCACAGAGGTGATCCCCGGGGTGAATTTCCTATTTCCTATCCAATCAAGATTTTTCTTGAGTGCTAATGAGGAGCTTAGTTTGATATAGATAGGTAGTTTATTCCAGAGTATGGGAAGTCTCTGGGACAGGAATCTATCCCTCCGGCATGTTCTGTGTATTGTGGTGACAAGGTTTAGGCCCCTAGACCGTGTAGCTCAGAGGGACAGGGATTTCCTTAAGTGGAGCATGTCCAACAGCTCTGCGTTTGACATAGCTTTGTATGTTAGGCAGAGATCACATCTGAAAAGGCGATATGCGACGGAGTAAAGCTGGAGTTTTTTGAGACTGTCTGCATAGGGCATTTGTTTGAGGCTGGTAATCCTCTTTATGAGATTTCTGCTGCCTTTCCAGTTGTTGTAGATGTCTTGTGAGGTACATACCAAAATGAGCTTTGTACTCTATAATGGGTCTAATGAGTGATGAGTAGAGGGGAACAATGACCTCCTTTTTTTTTTTTTTTTCTGGATGAGAAACCTTTTGTGATGGTGTGCCACCTAGAAGGATTTCCTGACTACTGTGGCGATGTGATTATCAAAGGAGAGACTACTGTCCACCTGTGTCCCAAGGTCTCATCACACTTTCGGTGTTAAGTATACTACCGCCTATGTTGTAGTTCATGGGTTTAGAGTTTTTGTCAAAGGGGATGACTATGCATTTTTTGGCACTGAGCTTGAGGCCATGGCTTTGACACCAGGCATCCGTCTCAGTGAGGCCCTTTTTTAGGATGTCCACATCGTTAGGAGTTTCGATTATGGCTCCTAGTTTGCAATCCTCTGTGAACTTCGTTAGCCAAAGACCTTATGTGTTGGCCTGTACTTCGGAGAAGTAGATACCAAACAGGAGAGGACTCGGGACTGAAACCTGTGGTACTCCACTTGTCACTGGTCTGAAGTCAGATTTGGAGTCTGCTACTTTCACTGTGTGGGTTCTGTCAGTAAGCCATTTGGCAACCCATCTTGTGATATAGGGATTTATTCCTAGTTTAGTGAGTATCTATAATTCCAGAGTGGGGGATGGTGTCGAAAGCCTTGGCAAGATCTAGATAGGCTGTGTGAACCACCTTACCTTTGTCTACGGCTTTGGTGACTTTCAAAGAAGTCTATCAGGTTTAGGAGACATGATCTGCCTTTTACAAACCCGAACTGGGTGGGGTCCAGAGTTTGGAGATTACCAATGTTTTTGTTTATAAGTTCCATGATGATACGTTCCATGGCCTTGCAGACCAGGCTCATCAGGCTAATGGGGTGGTAGTTCCCGGGGTCAGTGGTGGCTTCCCCCTTGTGGAGTGGGATAACCATCGCTGTGTGCCTTTCAGCAGGCACAAAGCCTGAGGTGAGGCTATGATTGAACATGGTACTTAGGTGGGGTGCCAGTTCATTTTGTAGTTCGTGTAGAATGCAGCCTAGGATGTTGTCTGGTCCCATGGATGTGGTGTTCTTGGCTTTGGAGTGTGTGTTTACCTGTGCAGCCGTGATTACAGGAACTTTGCATTCTTCCGGTATAGAGATGGGCTCTTTAGGGGGTGAGAGGGGGGTAAAGTTAGCACTGAATCCATCTGCCAGGATGTTGGCAATATCAGTTGGGTCTGTATATTTAGTGCCATTGTGCTGTAACTCAGAGCAGATCTGAGTGTTGCCATTGAGATTCTTGACATAGCTATAGAATGCTTTGTGGTTGTCTTTAGAATCGGTGGCTATTTTTGTTTTCATAACTAGCTTTGGAGGATTTTGTCAGGGATCGCAGCTTCTTATTGAGGCTGCCCAGGGAGCTCCTCCACTCATGGGATTTTACCCTCTTTTGCAACAGTTTCTTCCTTCTGTTGTACAGTTGGTTTATGGCAGGGGACCACCAGATTGGCTTCCTTTATTTGGAGGATAACATCTTGGTTCTGTTTGGGATAGCACGATCCATGCACTCATGTAAGTGCTTATAAAAGTGTAATTGTGTAGGATTCAGTAGTCATAACTGTATTGTCCATCTGCATGGGTGTCATGAAGTTCACCACTTCTATCTTAGGCATGAAGTTGGCTTTGGAGACATTTTTTACCATGGTTTCCTTAATGGGGGGGGGGGGGATGGGTGCAAGATGTGGATATCTAGGGGAATTTAGCTTATGGTCGGATTGGACCAATGAGGCGTTTACTTCAGGTGTGGAACACCGGTCATTCATGTTGGTAATGACTAGATCTAGGATATTGTTGCCCCTGGTGGGGGTGTGGATAAGTTGAGCCAGGGCATTGGAGTTTATGAATTCCAGAAAGCGTTGAGCGAAGGAGTTTGTACATGAGTAGTTTTCCCAGTTAATGGTGGGGTAGTTGAAATCGCCCATTATTAGGGTGTTAGGTTGAACCCTAATATTTTCCAGTACTTTAAGAAAAGAGGAGTGGGAATTCTGGGGCATGGTGGGTGATCTGTAGCAAGCTACAATTTGGATTGCAGTTTTGCCCAGAGTTAGTTACACTTGGATAACCATGGCTGCATTAAGCTGAGCAACATGCTGCCTTTCAGCATTTTTTTCGTTCAGTGTTCTGATTTACGAACATGTGGTTCAGACATCTGCACATTCGAACAAAGTTGTTTCGAGGAAGTAATAGTAAACCTTGTGCCCACTTGTAATGAGGAATTCCAGCATTCGCTAGCCACTTCAAAGACTGTAAATATCTTATGGTTTGGAAAGTCCATTTACGAGTATGGTTAGATGTACATTGACTGTGTGAGTCCTTGGAATCCACTCCTTCAAGTGAGTATAATGCACAGTCTGTTTCCAGGAACTGTCAGACTTCCTCTTCAGCCAGACTGGTGAATTTGTCTAAGTAAGATCAACATGCGTATGTCCATAGCATCTACTGTTATTACTACTGCATTTTGTACCAGATACTGCCTGAAAGGATGGTGTGGGTTTCCTTCCAGCATTTAGTGTTTGCATTCTGTACTTTTTCATAGTCCTGTTCATCCTTGGCCATATTATCTGGAATTGGTTGCCACGTTAAGTCTCCATTTGTCTCTCAACGTTTTCTTATGAGTTGCTGTCATTGCATAAGCTGTTTTGGAGAAAGGTGTTCTGCGTCATCTGGTTCCTAAAGTTTGCAATCTATGATCTGTAATCCTGACACCCTGTGTATATGTTACTGCCTCAATTTCCCATAAGATGCCCATTCACATCGATGGGAAGCATGTTTCAGAGGAGTTATCTTTGAAACTCATACCTGTTCAGCATATTGTTTATGTTGTGGACTAGGTTTAGGACCTTAGAACTTGTATTTCTGATGCTTTTTGTTTTGCAGATATGTAGCTAATCCATCGGTGTAAGATCAGGGTGTCTGCACAGCAGCATGTAGGTAACTGAGTACAGGGATAGGGCTTTGAGATTGTCTGCATAGAACTTGTATACTCTATGTATTCTTTTTATGAGAAACGTCTATGGTCTGTCGAGCTGTTTTCAAGTGCCTGGTCAGGTACTCGCAGAAAGGTGTGCTGTACTCCCATGACTGGTCAGATGTGAGCCAAGTGCAGAAGAACAAGGAGCTCTTTGGACCCAGATGCCATGCCCTCAAGTCTAAGTTGTGCAACATGCAGCCATTTCTCAGTATGGTAGACCTATGATGATCACAGGTCAGGTTACTGTTGACCTGCATCCCCGGATCCATGACCATTGGGTTCACTTTTAGAGGTGTATTATTAATATGGTAATTTCAAGGGACAGCAGTCTTTTCAAAGGGTGCTGTTATGTATTTTTTTCACATTGAATTTTAGTCCATGGTTCTGGCACCAGTTTGTTGGTTTGAATCAGGCCCTCTTGAACAGCGTCTATAACTTCAGGATATTCGATAACCACATCTAGTTGGCAGTCCTATGCAAACTTGGGCCAACCAGCACCCCTTTGTTTTCATTTGACTTTAATGAAATAGATGCTAGAAAGGAGAGGCCCTAGTACCGATCCCTGTGGGAGTCAACTAATGACTGGCCTCTCTGTGGAGGTGGGATCCCCGGTCAGTGAGCCAGCTGGCTACCCATAAAGTGACATGGGTTTATACCTAATTTTGAAAGTTTATCTACAGTACTCAAGAGAAGTATTGTGGCGAACACCTTGATCAGGTCAAAGGCAGTGTCACTGTTTTGTTCTTGTCCATAGCTTTAATGACCTTCCTAAAGTCCACCAGGTTAAGTAGATTGACCTGCCTTTTGACAAACCCCAGCAGAGTAGGGTCTGTTTGTAGATTTCCTGTGT
>NC_056748.1:885300639-885365639 GCF_019279795.1 Protopterus annectens | reverse complement strand
TTAGTGTCTTTCTATTCATTAAGTTAAATGCATAATGTCACTGAACTACTGGACATTTTTTGTACTGTTTATAGATTGGGTTCATTCACTCCCTTTTAAAAGTTCCCGTTTTTGGAAAACTACTAGCCTGAATGTGTTCACTTTATTAATGTTGGTCACATTATTAATTCTGTTGATTCTTTGAGTAATGTCTATCATTTTCTGTTATTTCAGGAAGGTATAGGAAGCCAGAAGCTATCGGAACAAAGCAAAGTTCTTCAAGATCAGTTGCAAGATGTAAGTATTTCTGTTTTCTCGTGCTTACCCATGTAGCTCTGAGTGAATGCTGCATTAGCTGTTTCTATTTTTGGATGACTTTTATATTTAAGCTTGCTTCACAATGGAACAGTAGCAGTGGTTTTTTTTTTTTCCTTTGAGGTTTCATCAATGCTACCAGTAAGACTAACACTGTCAGAACTTAGATCTGCTCCAAAAACATTCCCAGCCAACATTAACTCCTTACATGTACCGATTTTAAACCAGAGCTGCTAGGTTCTGTATAGAGATATAGATATAAATACATGTATAGATATATAGATATGTACAGATATAGATATATAGACATGTATAGATATATCTTTATTTTTGTTTTAGAAAAGTTCAGCTGGGCACAAAGCTCCTTTTCAATTGAGGGGGAAAAGCTCTGTACACACAGTTAAATAATATATTGTACTATCACAATTTTCACATTCTACATAAAAACGAACAAAGCTGCATTTTCAGTACTTGGGTGGTTCAGCAGAATTTTAAGTACAGGACTTGGTATGGGGGTAGTGCTAGCTGGTAGTCTTAGCTATGGGTCTTACTCCCCAGAATAAGAGTTAAGGAGGAGGAGTTTTAGTTTAGTTTTGAAATGAGTGGGTTCTCTGTGAGCCTAATACGGAGTGAGATGGAGTTCAAATCCTTGGAGACATTGCTGGAATACACAGCATCCCCAGCTATATTGTTGGACTTTTGAACAATGAAGAGATCTTGATCACCTAAGTGGAGTTGCCTGTTTGGGGTGCACCTTTGTAGCAAAGAGCGTAGGCAGGCCACCTCTCAGGACGATGCACTGCACTGTGTGCTACCTGTACTTGAGGGAGAGAAAAGTTGGGGTGGCCTCAAGCCCAATTGAGATGCTAAAGGACAATATAGTCATGAACAAAGTAACATTTAATCAGTAGGAATTTGGCCATTTTATAACACTGATCGAGCTTGCTCTTCTTTGTAGCCTAGAGGTTGGTGAAAATTAGTGAGGCAGTATTGGAGTGTGGAAAGAAGATTGGGGAAGGTGAGGGTTGTCCTGCTACTTTTGTTGTGACGCTGTTTGACTCTGTTTAACACAGAGACTCCACGTCTGGTGTTTTGTGCCAACTTGCTGGATATGCAAGTCAAATTTCAAGTTATAGTGAATAGTGACATTTAGTAGTTTAGTGTTTGAATACTTCAATTATTGTACAAAAAAGAACCAATACCTGCTGAATAAAGCACCCTCCGAACGAAGAACCACAAGTAATAAAAAGTATCAGAGGAGTGCACCACGTACTGCGTAACAAAGCAACTTCAAGAGGTTCAAAATATCCAAAATATCCAAGGTTTATTGCATTAAAAACAGACATAAAGGACTGCAGTTGGTAAGCGCTTTCACGTTAGAGTTAACAGATGTCTGATGAAGCGTTAACTCTAACGTGAAAGCGCTTACCAACTGCAGTCCTTTATGTCTGTCTGTTTTTAATGCAATAAACCTTGGATATTTTGGACCTCTTGAAGTTGCTTTGTTACGCAGTACGTGGTGCACTCCTCTGATACTTTTTATTACTTCAATTATTGTGCTGCTGGAGGAGGTGATTGCAAAGCAAATTTTAAAATCATTATTGGACTTTGGTGTGAAAATGGTAATTTTGTCCTGTTTGGATTCAGAATGAGGTTGGATTTGCCCAGCCAAATTTTGATAGAGGTGAAAGTGTTCTGAGTGAGATGTTGAAGCTGAGTAGGGTTCTGGGCTGAGCATACAAGCGGAATATGATCCATGTGACGCCCCTGCACTGGCCTAGTAATCAAGGAGCCTCAATAGTCACAACTGGCAACAGTGAGGGACATGCACTGCGGGAGAATAAGTACACACACAGTAAAGTACAATTTCCAGTAACAGCTCACCGAGATCACAGTCGGTCTGGGGACTGATTTCTCCCTCTTTCTCCAAATCCGCAAGACTCCCCACTGACACAGCTATAGGGTTAAGATCTCAGTTGAGGGGTCAAGCCAAGACCTCCAGCTCCCTCTCTAACCACCTGCCCAAGTAGCTCTGCCCATCTAGCTATGCCCCCTTCTGCTCCGACTTTATGGTAGTTATTACTGCCACCAACCCCTCTTTATCAGCTACTCCTAAAGCCCTTTGCAAAGGGTGACCAAGCCTACTGTGTTATGTTATTATTATCCAAATGGTAAGTTTGACCAAGAACCAGGCTATTTAGGAGTGGCCGGTACAGTGTCACCAAATGCATATTCAAGTACTCTGAGCTTAAATATCTCTAAACAAACCAGCCACAATTAAAATGTTTAAATATATATTTAATAATAAAAGAACAAAACAATACTTGAGCAACATATTAACTACAGAGTTCAGAATCACAGGAAATATTTTAAAACAACATTACAGGACCATCTCAAATAAATACATGAAACATCTAAACTGATCTTTACTATATTCCCAAGTATATCAAGAAATTACTTTACCCTAGACTTACTTGCAGAGCAAGGCAAATGGTGATGATGATTGGATGTTGTTGCTAGGCCCAAGACAACATACAAAATGCACAGACTTTCTCTCTGAGATTGTTCTTAAATTAATAACACATAATTACTGCTGGGTTAGCCGGGATGACATCACTCTTTGTCACCTGCCTTCAGTTCCCAGGCTAACAAACTAGAGTTTTAGCATCTCTGTGTGAGAAGTAAATATCTATCAGAAGTTTGCCTAGAACTGGAAGAATTAAAACAGTTGCACACTTGTTACACTTTAAACCTAGTAATTATTTCTGTTTCAAGACAACAGAACAACTTCTAGCTCTAGACATTCTGTTTCACTGAAACTAGGAGATAATGCAATCATAAACAATTTCCACTTATTTTCTTGAAGTTTTGCAAGTTAATTCTGTATGTATCAGCTTCTATTAAAGCATACATTTGCACAGGTATATAGTTTATATACATTTGTGTTCTTTTCCAGTAGGGTACACTGTGGACACATCCTTTAAGCTCAGTACTGTACCAACCCTGTTCAACACACACTTCTGCACCAATAGTTTAATATACACATAACATATAGTTCTCTTACATTTATAAGACAAGCATATGAATCGTATTAATATTCACAAATGACATATGATTATTTACACAATTCCAGATAACTGGGCTGGCAGTGTCACAATCAGCATATGGGATTAGGTTGGCATGTTTAGCAGCTGCATGTAAATTAAATAAATATGTTGAATAAGAGGGGCCCAAGTATTGATCCTTTGGGTTCATTGACATATGCTAGGTAGGATGGTGGAGTAGCTTGATTACCATTTAACAGCTTCTGATCTATCTATCTGGTAGCTTTGGAACCAGGAGAGGGTGGGATAGGATAACGCCCAAGTATCCTAGCTGAAACAGTAGCATGTTATGGGATACTGTATCAAAGGCTTTTGATGTATCTAATAATGATGCCATTCCAATATTGCTTGTATTGTATTTTTGATTAATGGTGTTTGTGAAACTGAATAATGCAGTATTAGTGCTGTTGTTTGTCTTAAAACTGTGCCGGGCAGGAGAGAATAGATTGCCAAGGTTATGCCCAAGTAGTTGAGTGTGGATGTATTTCTCCAGGATTTTAGACAATGGTGGAAAATTATGGGTGTTTATGGCTGTGAGCCTATAGCTGATGAGTTCAGTGATGTTGCCATCTCTGTGAGGGTATAATATTTCTTCCGGAAGTTGGGTCATAAGATTCTTCTGTAAATCGAATTATGAGAAGAGAGACATAATAGGCTATGGCTTCAGCAGCAATTTTGAGGTAGTTGCCTGGTAAATTATTAATAGCTATAGTGACTGGTTTATGTCTGAGGAGGTACTTTTTATGGTACAGGTACGATAGAGATGAAGAAGGCATTGACATTGATGGGTTGAGAAATAAGATTGTAATTGTTAATGAGTAATGAATTTATGCTGATTTTTAGATTTTAATAGAGTGACATCACTCTGTATCTGGGCATGGGATGGGCTGTTGACATCTACCAGGAGTTGAGTTTTTTTGATGGGCCCTCCAAAAGTCTTAGATTTTTATAGTGAATGCTTATCTTAAGTGTATTTTGTCATTTAGATACCTCCACAATCTTATAAAGGTCAAAGTTTTGATGGTCTTGTGGAATTTGATTTTGTTGCCAGATTTTCCAGGTGATATCTCTTATGCATCAGCATTTTGGTGTCAGGACAGCTGGTGGGGGGGGGGGTATGCTTTACTCTTACTTCTAATCTAAGTCGGATTATTTAGTGCATTAAGGCAAGTTGTACTAAAGAGAAGAACAGTGTAATGTAGAGGAATGGTTCCAATTAGATTCCAAGTGATCAATTTTAGAGTGAATATGAATGTGTTTCAGTAATGTGATTTCTGTGTACATGGATTGTTTGGTCAGATGATCATTAAGTGTGTCTGGTAATGTTCCGGAGTAAAATTTGTTAGAGTGGTGGTCGGGATCCAGTCCAGGAGGGATTGTTTATTACTGGGCTTGTTGAACCTAGTTGACTTCAAACAGATGTAGTGATATGATGGGGAAGTCAGTAGTGATGGAAAGTTAGTGTATGTTTGGGTCCCCAAGAATGAGTGTTTCGTAAGTGATGCTTGATGTTACCCAGAAAGGAATATTTTTTTAGTAGAGATGTTTTCTGGTGGGTGTATAAGGCAGTGATGCATACATTTTTCTGTGTAGTCTGAGAAGAGAGTTGACTATTTCAGCATGCTTAAGTGCCTCCTCCCTTTTCTATAAGTGAGTCTATAAATGCTGTAGCTAGTGGGAGTAACTTCCACATCTTTGCCTGGTTTCTGCCAGGTTTTAGAATGTAAGAATTTGAAAGTGCATGACTAGCCACGCATGTAGGTCAGTTGTTTTGTTAGTAATATTTCTGATATTAATATGGAGAAACTTCAGCTCAGAATTAGTTGTAGAAGATTGTCTGAGATGGGGAGGTGGGGAGTCGTATATTTGGTCAGTGGGGGTGGTCCATGGTTAGGAATGACACTACACAGAGTTGGGGTTTAAAGGGTGAGAGACTGTAGGGAGAAGAGTTCCTTCAATTTTTAGTTTTGTTGTAGTGTAAAGCTTGTTTTGCAGAGATGAGGCTGCAGCATAGGAGTGTTTAAAGAGGTGAATGTAAGAGGAGTTGTACAGACTTGGAGATGTGTATGAAAAAAATCAGTGTGATTGGGGAGAAGTGTGGGTAAGGAGGGCGGACATGATAGGAGGAGTATGAAAGAACAACACTGGATGGAAACATTGTATATGACAGTAGAGCATACCAGGTAGTGTGGTATGTTATGGTAGGCTTGAATAAAGAGTGCTAGACTTGTGAGGGAAGGCAAGCAGGACTTCAGAACCAGAGGTAGAAATGGTAGAGGTGATAGATGACCGACAGTAGATGGGCAATGAGCAGGTTTAAAAAAAAAAAAATGGGCAATTAGTGCTGCTTATGAGTGACACAGAATCTGCAGTCACTCCAGCTCCTCTTTCATATAGACTCCACTGTCATCCCCCACTTTTTTTCTGTTAGCAGCGACCCCACTGAAAATTTTGCCTCCCATCTGAAATGTTTCCACTTCTGCTGCTAACCTTCACAGTTGCATGCATCACAAGACTTTGCACATACATCAGTCTAGAATTGCATAGCTATGCTTCATTATTATTAGTTCACCCACTCTCACTCTCCCTTCCGTAAGAGGGAACTTTTATGCACAGCTGGAAAGAAGCAAGAGTTTCTCCACCCCCCTCCCATACGTAGTTGAACAGTGCATAGTTGTGGTTTTACAGTTGCTGGCCAAACTAGCTCTCCCCTTCTGTGTGCTTAGGTAAAAAACATTTATTTGAAAATGCTTCAGTTGTGCCAGGTTTATGCCATCAGCTTTAATGAAGAGAAGAATTGTTTACTGCTGGACAAGTTTTGGGCTAACCCAGTTAATTGATTCTCTTCTGGGGTTTCCCTTCCACCTGCAGGGATTCTATGAAGATTAAGTCTAATAAGGAGACTGTGCCTAGTGCTAATAAAGTTAACCCTCTGTGTGTGTGTCTCGTTTAATAATTCTGTTCGAGGTGCTGTGGTTGAATGTACTCCAAGTCTAAGCACCTTGAAGGCTTATCCCTCTTGGAATTAACTCCCTACTCCTCACTGAAAATGTGTCGTCAGTCATTTCTGATTCAGAACTTTAATTGCCCCTTTACTCATTTTGACATCTGTCGGGTCCTGTAGGTTAATGTCAGTATAGCTGGAATATAAGAGAATGCAACAGGTTATTTTCAGTGTGCAACAGATATGGTCCCAGCTGTCTTCCCCTACTAATACTGAGTGGGGGAATTGAAAGCACCTTCTCTGTCCATATGTTCATATTTGACTCCTGACCCTTCTTTAATGGGGATGCTTTAAGCCCCAGTACCTGACATTCTGTTTAACATGTCTTAGTTGACATCGAAACGTGTGGTCCATTCAGGATCTGTACCTCAGTTGTGATAGACCTAGCTGTTAGCGTCTGAGTTACTGACATTGACATCCTTTGGGTTGGTGCTTTTGATGATATCGAGGTCTTATGTGCCAAGACTGTCCTCTACTCTGTTTCTTTTGGGAATAAATATAAAATCTGTGGAGTCTGCATTTTGGCATTTCATGACCTTGGCAGATGTGCTGATTTCTCATCAACCTAGTGGGTTAGTGCTGACCCTCTCAGTCCCAGGAACGGGTCCACTTTAGTTCTGGCATTGTTCAATGTCTATTCCTTGAGGTTAACCTTGTGTTTCGGGCCACTGCTGATTACATGCCACCCCATTTGATAAAACAAGTGGTGGTTCATGGACACTCACATTCTGCCATCCATGCTGTCCGCACAGGTAACACTACAGTCAGAGAGGTTTCTGCAGGATGTAGTTACACTATCCCAGTTCTTGGTCTGCCACTTTTTGGTACACCCCCCTCTGTGCCTTGTTAGCAAGATCACATGGAAGAGGAAACACTTGGACTTGCCAGAAGACTCTCCCTCTGGACTTGGATAAGGACCACGAGGCTGATTCTCCCAAAAATCCCATCTTTGCTACCGGTCTTCCAGAGTATCTTCCAGATATTTGAGGAAATACTAAAGATTATCTGCTTGAAGGTAAAATATATACGTCAGTCCCCAAGCCACAGCAACCGATGCAGAAATACTAAGTCTCTGGTATTCGGGCCGGCTGAGGGCTACCCTGGTAGGGATAACCCTAATGTGATGACTGCAACAGTGAATACACTCTAACATTTACATTTATGGTAAGTGTACACAACTGTACTTTCCTTCTATTTGAGCTCAGCAGTGACTTTCCATAGTACAGCTAAAATTTCATTATGTCATGTTATGTCATGCAATAAGGAGCTGCAAACAAGATCTGGAGAATGAGAGGGACTACAATATTATGGGTAAGGGAGGAGCTTGAGCGCTTGTAGTATCCTCGATTTGTGAAATAGAGGCCGAGTCAGATCCAAGGATCGGATCCAAACACTTATGTTGAGGAAGAATGAAAATGGGCAACACAGGTGGAACTTTTTTTTTGACTACTGCTATATTCTAACCAACATTTTAATGTCTGGTACCATTTCCCCTTCTGTAGGTTTGCTAATTCCAGTGTTTTGTCTTGCTAATGTGTGCATACAAATATTGTAATTTTTGCCCCTTTTCCTACAATTTTCTTCATGAGCTTTTATTTTTTTTTCTTATTTCTGTACAGTTATAACAAGTTTAATGGAAGCCTGCCTTCTGTGGAATATTTTTTTCCAACATGTGCAGTATTCTTAGTAGTGTTCTCATTTTATTTCTTAACTTCACAATTGACTTGTACACTTTCTAGGCTTGCGTTGCCATCATGCTTTTATTTCTTTAAAACTTCTATTTTTGTGCCATTAACCAGTGTCCCAGCCTTTTGCAGCTAACACCTGTTTAGTATGTTTTATAGTTCTCATGGCTTTCTACCAATAATTATTCCCATATGTATCTCTCAGCATTCCGTAAGAAATGTATCGTGAACACTGCTGTGCTGTTCATTTTATCAACTGTAGGTCTGTTATCACATCTACCCAATTTTTATTCTTTGGCTGATAAATGCATCAGCCCCCTTTTCCCCATTTTGTAAATGGAGTCTGGATATCATCTCAACAGTGACCATTATCTAGAGCCATTGTGCACACTGCTACCACCTATCTTCATCATTTTAAAATGCTCTGAATGTGTTTTGTTTCATAATCTGTCGTCCTCCTTCTTCTTTTTTTTTTTTTTTTTTTTTTCTTTTCTTTATTTCCGTTTTCTGTTCATACTTGAAATACTCAAATCACCTAAACAGTGTTTCTGCATCCAGATATATTGTGCAGATCTTTCCTGTTCATAATGAAGGCCTAGAAAATGCATGGACTTTATTGCATGTTCTTTTCCATCACATCTGTCCCAACGCAGCCTTTTTTTAGCTTGTTTTACTCCTTCATGCTGATTGCATCATTTCTAATAGAAGCTCGGTCATCCTTCATTCTTCTCTAAACAATTTATCTTCCCATATAAAGTCTCTATTCATTTTAAGACTGTTGCAATGGGATCATACATCAGTTTCATTCTCAGTAATTCTGTAGTAGATTTTTAGCATGTGTGTTTACACCTGCACATAATATTGTCTTCCCATTTAATTTTATTGCTATAATGCCCACACTTGTTCCTAAATGTCTGTACTTTGCTTTTATTAAGTATTTTGTGATGTTTGCAAGAAGCTAAAGCTTGGAAAGCATGGCATGCAGACAAAACAAACCTCGATCTTACAGACTACTATGCCACTATTAAAAATAAAATTACCTTTGCTGACTAATGGAACTAATACATCTGTCTCGAAGACTTTCTTGACTCTAACCTAAATTTGTCCTGGTCCTCCATAAATAACCTTAGTACCAGGAAAGTTACTCTCAACCCAACCCTTTTCCCAATGTCTCCCACCAATGAAATGTCAAATTCGGCTCTCATTTCATAGACACAGTAGCCACACTAATGCAACAAACTGCAAGTCAGTCTTCTCTTTCATCACTTCTGACTTCATCACATCCTGTGCATTTTCCTTTACATCCAATATCGACCAAAATTATTGAAAAAAACTTCTTAGAAAGCTAAAGCCAACAACCTCCGCCAATCTGACATTAAAGTATCTAAAAATAGCTGTCACTCCTCTGCTATCCCATTTCCATACTCCTCAATCAGTCTATATCTAAAGCCACTGAACTGTACTATGGAAACGAGCCTCTATTCTACGTTTGCATAAATATGGCACTTCCACAGAAATATCAGATTTTTGTCCCATTGCTCTTCTCTCAGCTGTATCAAAATATTGAAAGGTGTGTCTATAATCCAGTTCTTCAGTACCTCCCATCCAGCAATATATTTTCTCTCACACCCGGCATAGAGTTTTGCCCCATAATAACACCACCACAGCCCTACTGTCCTTCCTTAATGCTATTCATTCCTAGAGAGAAATAAGTTCCAATCCACAATATTCCTTGAGCATCCTAAAGCTTTTGATGCTGTCTTCCTTCCAAAAATTACTACATCCTCTTCATTCAGGGATTCTCCAGTACTTTACTCAGCTGGTTCACCAGTTTCCTCCACACCCACTCACAAGCAGTCAAATAGTACTCTTCCTTTTCTGCATACTTACCAGTTTCTACTGGTGTACCACAAACTTAATTTCTTGGGCCTTTTGTTATTTAAACATTTCATTAATAATTTTGATTCTACTTCAGCTCATGCAACATTAGTTCAATAGTCTGGTAATCCTCCTCCCTACCCTCACTCTAGAATCATTCACCACTTTAGAAACCTTTCTCATTTGCAACTACTCCTAAACCCCAAGGAAAGTGTAATAATGCTTTTTACTCTTAGATCCTGCAGAGACAAAAATTCCAAGGTTACTATCCTTTTTCTCTCCTTTCAAAATGTACAACTAGAAAAGTCTCACAAAGCAAACTAGGGGTCATCCTAAAAGATAAACTTAAATTTGACAAACCTGTTCATTACTTGGTGAGAACTACCCACTATAAATTAGGCCTGCTTTCCAAAGCTTTTGCTACTCAGAATGTAGCAGTTCTGCATTAGTGTCTCTTATCAAGTTTACCGTCTGCCTTAACTATCTTCCCGAACATTAATCCCAAAACGAGAAGGTGCTACAACATTGCTAAATGTGCTCCCAAACTGGTCAACTCAACTCATCACTGATTAACACACACACAACTAAACTGTCTCATTTGCAAAAACATCAGCTCTACACAATTTAAAACTAGCACACACAATACTTTTCTTTCCTAACAAATCCCCCTCCCTCACTCCTCCTACAGGGGTACAGTCCCACAAGGCCCCTTTGCTCCTCAAACACAAATCTACTTCATCGCAAAAGAAATGATACAGCACCTGTGGTGACTTCCTGTATATCTAAATTGTGGAGCTCCACCTTGCTACGATTACACAAATATCCTTCCCCATCTGCTTCACAGTTGAACTAAAGGGCTAGTTATTAGCAAATTGCTGCACTGCTCCTGTTTCCAGCTCACCTGGCTAAACTTGCCAGTATTCTTTTTATCGTCACTCTAATCATGCTGTCTGCCCTTTATCGCCATAGAATTCTCCAATCTTCTCACCCTCCCATCTCTAAACTGTTACCTTTCCACTTGCACTAAATCTCTCTTTGAAAAATGCTCCAACAATCTTTCCTTTTAATACCTCCTTGCTCTCCTGTCTCTTCCTAATTGCAATCTTTTCCACTCATTAACATGCCTCATATCCCTCCTTCTCTTTCATACAAAGTATCTTGCACTGTTTTTCTTTTCATAAGGGAGAAAGAACATGGAAAATCTTTGTAAAACGTCATTCATTTTATCATGCTGTATTGTATTGTATTTTTTGTGTATTGTCTACATTTTCTTGTGTTGCAGTCTGTAGGTTTATGCTATTTTCTCCTCAGGTCTCTGCTGAAAAGAGATCTTGCACAACCCATTTGGGCCATCCCAATAATCGCACAAACAGCCTAAATAATGCTCATCATGTTGATCACTGCTGCTGTAGCCTTTGCTATAATATCCTGCCAAGGATAGAACACCCAGCCAGCTTTCAAAGCTTCAGGGCACTGTGTACACACCCAAACTGTCAAGCAGCTTGAGCTGAGCTGATTAAAAGACAAGTTTAGGTGCCAAGCCCTTTGGAGCTTTACTGCTGCCAAAGAGTAAGCTCCTCTGAGGCGTTTGAGGTTTGAAGTTGGCTTGTGCCTTGAGTAGATAAGTTCCCTTTGGGGTGAAAATGTATTTTCTTAATTTTGTTGATGTTTTATTACTTTCCTCTTCAGGAAAGTTATTTTAAAGCTAGGAGTGTTGTGTTTGTCTGAAGACTCTAACATACTTTTAAACAGAGTGCTCTTTTTTTTTTTTGTTTTTGTTCTGTCAGTTTAAAAGTGGTGTAAAGTAACTATTTTTTCCTGTGGATAAATTGTGTTTATTTTACTTTGTGGGGCTGGCATAGTGATTAAAGTACTTTACTGTGCTTTTCTATCAAAAAAGTGACTTCTGTGGACTGGTAGTGTTAACTGGAAATTGCTGCTTGTCTTCCCATGAAAGAGCCACAGTTTTTGACTTTACCATGAAATAGACTACTGATCCCATGGTCTGTCCTTCTTCCATCTACAAAAAAAAAAAAAAAATAATAAGCAAATTACTTTTGCCGTCCAAGCAGGCTAGCTATTTGCCTCAGCCACAGGTGGGTAACTCTGCTGTGGCCATTTGTCATACCTTAGACAACTCGCCTTTTATCCTGGATCCCTCCAGTGTAGCGTCTAAAGCAACTATAGACTGGGGGTTAGCCACATCCTCTGTCTGTGTGGAGTCCCGTCAGTGGGCAAGGGAGAGACACTCTTGTGGGTCCTGGGATAAGGAACAGGGAAGGTTTCCCTATTGTCAGAATGCTGTGCCCATCCCTGGGGAAGCTGCTACTGTCATTAGTAACATGATTGGCCCCATCTTTCCTGTCAAAAGGAAACCGAAAACCAAGCACGTGTCAACTCCTCAATATCCTTTGGATAGGAATAGTTCACTGGGTTGGCTCAGGGTTTAATTCAGGCTACTGATCCTTCTTGAAAAGTAGTTTCTGGTAAAAGAATGAGGGATTTTTCTTTTTTCCTGAAAAGATTCAGGATTCTGAATCTGAAAAAGAAGATGCAAAACTGCTACAGTTTTTTTTTTTCACCTCAGATTTCAAATTCCGACTCTGAGGAGAGCTCAGCTTCTGATTTTTCCCTGTATGGGGTTTCTGTTTCTCTGAGACTACTGTGAGAATGTGCCTGTGTTTTTCAGTGGGAGAGCACTGTTTCTTACCCCCCCCCCCCCAAGAAAATACTATGAGTCATTACAGAAGGAGTTTCCAGAAACCCACACCTTTCTCCTGTTCTGTTTGCTTTAGAGGATTTGTGAGTTACTGCCTGGGATCTTCCTGATAGGTCAGCCAGCCACTCCTCCTAAAAAGGCAAACAGCATGTATAAATTTCCACAGTCTTAAGTTTTTGTACACTATTCCCACACCTGACCCAGCAGCTATAGCTTTAGTTTATCCTACTGCAGCTAAACACTTCATTTAACCTTTAGTTAATTTCAATCTTACTCATTCTGATAGAGGGGAAATTGTTCACTTTTTTTTTTCTATACCTATCAATAGTACTGCAAGTCTCATATGTTCTGGAAAATTGTGAAAGTGAGGAATGTTTCATCTGCAATTTGTTATTGTGAGGAAAGATCTGCTTTAAATTTAGTTTCTTCTATTGCACAAGTCAATACTAATTGCTTACAGCGTTTATATTTCTCTAATATTTCTTCCAGGGCTGTGGCTACTGGTACTGTTTTGAGGGTGTTTGCTTGGCTGCATTCTCAGAACTTTCCAAATTATGCAAAAAATTTGATTTTTTTAAAAATTCTCCCTTGGTTAGAAATGTAGTGTTTGCTCCCTCTGCTGCAAAGGAGATCAAAAAGTGTGATGGAAAGGAGCAAGCTGATTCATGGAATCTCTTCCTCTCTCTCTTTTTTTTTCGCAAATTTTACAAGGAATTTTTTCTCTCCTCACCCAGTTTTGGCAAAAAGCAGAATAAATGACCTCAACAAAAATCAGGTAAACAGACGTTTAACCAGCAATGGCAAGGGGTTCCAAAAAGATATCTTGAACCTCCCAAAACCAAGGGCAGTCCAACAAGTTTAAAGGATTATTCAAGAGACCGAATGAGCCCTTGTTACCCTGGCCTCTTCCAGAAGGACTGGAACTCAATTTTTCTCTTTGACAACAAAAAGTTTCAGATGAATGTGTTCTGAAAATCTTTTACCAAGGTTACAGATGGCAGTGGGAAGAAAGTCCCTGTTTATAGCGGGTCATTCCACATCCTTCTGATCAGACATTTTTGTTTCCACTGGTTCTTTATCACATGCTCTCCCAAGGAGTGATGGAACCAGTTCAGCCTTTCAGGTAAGGAAGGGTTTTATTATTTAAGGATGTTCCTGGTGCCAAAGAAAGAAAACTCCTTAAGAGACAATTTCTGGATCTTTCCTTCTTAAACCTGTTTTGTGTGATACTGCCGAAATTCAAAATGATGTCACTTCACAACCTGTTTCCTTTTCTTCCTCAACACTAAACTTTAAAAGATGCTTATCACATCCCTATTTATTCAGACGTCAGTCGTTTCTTATGGTTTAGTATGCCCAAGTCACATTATCAGTTCTCTGCCTTATTCTTTGAACTATATACTACACCAAGAATGTTCACAAAGTGTCTAGCTCCAGTTATACCTCATTGCAGGTTGCAGGAAATCTTCATTTTCACATAATTAGATGACTTTCTTATCTTTGCGGATTTTTTTTCAAAGTGTCAGCAATGTCTGTGTTGGGTGAGAGATCTCTTGCACATGCTGGGATTGCAAAAGAGTATTCAAGTGTCTTTCTTGATGACTTCAGACAGGATTGTGTTTCTGGGATATCCAGTAGACGGATACCTCCAAAGATCTTGGTCTTCCACTGGAAAAAAAATAGGTACAGTGGATATAAAAAGTTTAAACACCTCTGTTAAAATGCCAGGTTTTTGTGATCTAAAAAGTGAGACCACAATAAATAATTTCAAAACTTTTCCCACATTTAATGTGACCTATAACCCGTACAATTCAATTGAAAAACAAACAAAGCTGTTTGGGGAAAAATATAAAAAATGAAAAACGTACAATAAGCTGGTTGCATACGTGTGCACACCCTTAAACTGAAACACCTTTTGATTTAATTACAACATTCAGCCTTCTTGGGTAGGAGTGTATCAGCATGGCACATCTTGACTTGGCAATATTTGCCCACTCTTCCTTGCAAAAGTGCTCCAAATCTTTCAGATTGCGAGGGCATCTCTTGTGCACAGCCCTCTTCAGGTCACCCCACAGATTTTCTATTTGATTTAGGTCTGGGCTCTTGCTGGGCCATTCCAGAACTTTAATTTTCTTCTGGTGAAGCCATTCTTTTGTTGATTTTGGTGTATGCTTGGGTCATTGTCGTGTTTTAAATGTGAAATTCCTCTTCATCTTCAGCTTTCTAGCAGATGCCTTAAGGTTTTGGACCAAAAGTGACTGGTATTTAGAACTATTCATAATTCCTGCCACCTTGACTAAAGCCCCTGTTCCAGTTGAAGAAAAGCACCCCCAAAGCATGATACTGCCACCACCATGCTTCACCGTGGGGATGGTGTTCTTTGGGTGATGCAAAGTGTTTTTGCGCCAAACGTACCTTTTGGAATTGTGGCCAAAAAGTTCAACCTTGGTCTCATCGGGCCATAACACATTTTCCCACATGCTTTTGGGAGACTTTATGTATTGTTTTGCAAATTTTAGCTGGGCCTCGATGTTTTTCTGTGTAAGAAAAGGCTTCTGTCTCGCAACCCTACCCCATAGGCCAGACATATGGAGAATATGCAAGATTGTTGTCTCATATTGTAGACTACCAGTACTTGCCAGAAATTCCACTTGACAAAAATTCCTGCAGCTCCTTCAATGTTGCTGTATGTCTCTTGGCAGCCTCCCTGACCAGTTTTCATCTGGTCTTTTCATCAGTTTTGGAGGGACGTCCAGTTCTTTGCAACATCACTATTTGTCCCATATTTTCTCCACTTTTTAATTACTGTCTTGACTGTGTTCCATGGTATATCCAGTGCTGTGGAATTTTTTTTGTACCCTTCTCCTGACTGATACCTTTCAACAATGAAATCCTTTTGATGCTTTGTAAGCTCTCTGTGAAGCACTGCATTTCCTGTAGTAGGCAACTGTGTACATGTCAGGAAAATCTTTCTAGGAGTTTAACTTTATTTGGGATTAATCAGTCTCTTTAATTGATGGCAGGTGCGTACCCAAGAAGACTGAATTCTACAATTAAATCATAAGGTGCTTCAGCAAAGTATTTAAGGATGTGCACACTTATGCAGCCATCTTATTGTACGTTTTTTATTTTTTATATTTTTCCCCCCAACAGATTTATTTTTCAATTGAATTGTACAGGTTATAGGTCACATTAAAGGTAGGAAAAGTTTTGAAATGATTTATTGTGGTCTCATTTTTTTATATCCCAAAAAACTGGCATTTTAACAGGGATGTGTAAACTTTTTATATCCACTGTATTTACCTAGATCTATTTCTCCGGTTTTCCATTCAGTCTTTGGTCACTGCAAGGGACTACCACTGTATTTACCTAGATCTATTTCTCAGGTTTTCCATTCAGACTTCGGTCACTGCAAGGGACTACCTCAGGATTTGGGGTCTCACGGTATCTGTGATTTTCATGATACTCCTGGCAAGATTCTACATGAGAAAGATACAGTGGTATCTGAAATCAGTTTGTTCCCAGCATCGACACCTTTCCTCTTTGCAGATCCCAGTGCTGACGTTTGTCAGAAGACAAATCTTTTGGTTGAGACAACAGATATCCTTAAAGTCATGTCTCCCCTTCTCCCTTCCTGCTACAAAGCAGTCCTTCACCATAGACCCTACGGACTTTGCCTGGGGACCAGTTTCAGCAGGGGTAAAAGTGCAGGAGGTGTGGAACACCAAGGATAGATGATAGCAGATAAATATTCAGTAGATTCTTGCCCTGATTAAGCCACTCAACTTTCTGAACTAACTTGGATCCCCGGGACCTCTTCAGGTGGTTACAGACAATAGCATAGTCATGTCGTACATCAACAAGTAAGGGGGGACCAGGTCATACCCCCTTTGCAGACTAGCCATGTTAGCGTGGGATATAGCTTCACAGCACAATCAAACTCTACAAGCACCTTACATTTTGGCAGAACAAAATTGATTGACAGACAAGCTGAAGATGACCAGTGCAGACCTTAATGAATTCAAAACTAGATCATGGGTCCTTCTAAGATTTGAGCCATCTACGGGGAGTTCCTTGCATAGATTGCTTTGCATTCTCTCTGAACAATTAACTGGTAAAATTCTGTTAGAGGACCCCATGCAAGAAGGCCTAGAAGACAGATGCCTTTTGTTTTCCTTGGACAGGAACATTGTTGTATGATTTTCCACTCTTTTCACTAATATCCAGGATACTTTTTGGAAGATCCAGACGGAATCTCTCAGGATTGTTGTAATTTCCTTCTGGCCCAGGCAACCATGGTTCTCCCTCCTCTTAGTAATGACCAGGGGAAATTACCACACATTTCCTCACACAGACTGGGTCTACTCATACAAGAAAGCACAGATGTGTAAAATTTTACCATGGCAGTAGATGTCCTTCTCTTCACTGTTGCAGTATTCTTGGATAAAAAGGGATGACCAGTCTCGGGCAGGCTGTCGCTCGTCCAGTATTGGAAAGTTCGAAACCATTCTTGTTCGCACTATGCGTCCTATTTATGCTCCTCACACACAATGCAGGGCATAAAAGGGAAGTACAAACTTAACTACCCAGAAATTAATTTCACCAGGAGAGAACAATCCTCATTGGACAAAGGAGTCCATGCACATCCAGAAGGGAAAAAAGGCAGAATAAAGAAGAGGAGGCTGGAGGGAGGCAGCAAGTACTGCAACAGTGAAGGGCATCTACTGTTATGGTAAAGTTGTGTAAAATCTTACCATGTCCTCCTATATCACTGTTGCAGTTATCCTGAAAGAAGGGAGAGTAAAAAAATCTCAAAAAAAAAAAAAAAAAACAGAATGGGAGGTGAAAGGCTGAGAAGAGAGAAGAGCCCTCAATAAACCCACATAAAATAGTTACAGCGAAACCTGCTCTGGCCCTAGAAACCATATGCAACTTGTAATGCTTAGTAAAGGTCTGCACGGAAGACCAAGTAGCAGCTTCAAAGATGGAATAACAGCCCAGAGACATGCCATGAAAAGAATAACAAAAAGAAAGAGCCTTGATATTCAGGAGGGGATGGCTTTCTTAGAAACGGCTAAACCCAAAGACCTGCCATGAAAGGAAACAAAAAAGCTGATTGGACTTGCAAATAGTCTAGTTTAATCCAAATAGTACTGGAGCTGTCTGTGAAAATCCTAGGTATGCAGGACCCTCTCAGTAACAGACTGAGGAAAAGAGAAAGAGTTGTACCAACAGATTTAAGGACAACTCATTTACCACTTTGAGCATAAAAGAAACATTAGTACAAAGGGGCACCCTGTCCCTATGAGAAACCAGAAAAGGAGGAATGGCCATAAGGGCCTGTAGCTCAGAAACCCTCTGAGCAGAAGACGCAAGAGCCGGCAGCAAAGCAGTCTTCCAGGTACAACTTTGCAAAGAAGCAGAAACTACAGGCTCAAAAGGAGCCAGAGTCAATTTTTCCAAAACAAAATTAAGGTTCCATGGAGGAGGAATATGTTTTCTTGGAGGTCTAATATGCAGGATGCCTTTTAAGACAGTTTGACATTAAAACAAGAAGTCAAACGGGGAGTTAAGGGCAGACGGGCAGAAATGGCTGACAAGTGGGCCTTCACAGAAGAAATGGTTGACAAATGGGCCTTCACAGAATAGGCCAAGCCAGACTGGAGCAACTCGCACTAGCAAGATTTTTGGGGACTCCAGCCGAATCTTCTGCAGGGCTCTTGGAAATAGAGGAAGAGGAGGCAAAGCATATAGAAACCACCCTTTCCATGGAAAGGATAGAGCATCCGTTTTCCAGGCCGGATGGCATGGTACTCTGAAACAGAAGAGAGGAAGCTCCCTATTCAAAGGGGAAGCAAAAAGATCTACCTGAGCAATACCCCACCAATGGACAATGTCCAGAAACAAGTCTTTGTGAAGTATCCATTTGTGAGCCTGTGTTTTGGACCTGCTCAGAGAGTCTGCCACAAGATTGTTCTCCAAAGGAATGTAGACTACCTGAAGAGTTAACTGATAATGGAGAGACACTTCCCAAGCCTGAAGCGCCATTCTGCAGAGAAGGTAAGATTTCATGCCTTCCTGCTTGTTGACATGCAACATCACAAATGGTGTTGTCTGTGTACACCTTCAAGGGGCCCAGAGAGAACGTGGTGTAAAAAACCTGAAGGGCCAGAATATGAGCCCTCCTCTCCTGATATTGGTCTGATTTTTGACGGGAAGGCAAAAGACCCTGAACTTTAAGGTGACCAAGAGATTCCCCCCAACTCGTGTCTTAGGCATAGGTGAACAGCTCCTGAGCAAGGACTGGAGGCTGGAAGGGCTGTACAAGGTTGAGAGCGAAGTGTCGAATCCACCAATCTAATTCCTTCTTGAGACAGGAAAGGAGAGGGACACAAAGTCGGAGAGTAACAATGCTGCAGCTAAACTGACATGAGTGCCACTGAAGCTTCTGCATATACAGTCTGGCAAGAGGAAGCCTTGGAATAGAAGAGGCCATGAATCCCAGGGCCCGAAGAAGCTCCCTGACTGACATGCCAGTTGGGGGAAAAATAAGAGACTGAAAACACTGGAGGTGGAAGACAGGTTAGCACTGCCACTGAATCCTGCGACCCAGATGCACATGATCCTGAAGAGACGGGACAAACTTTTGGTAGTTGATAGTAAACCCCAGACTCTAAAGAAGAGAGATGGTGAACTGCAGATCCTGCAACAACCGACTGGAAGAAGGCACCTGAAACAACAGGTCATCTAGGTAAGGAAAAATCTGAATGCCTTTGAGCCCGCAGAAGGCAATCACAGGAGGTGGGCATTTTTGTGAATACCCTTGGGGCAGTAGAGAGGCCAAAGGGCAAAGCAGGGAACTGTTGAGAATGAATAAAAGGGGATATAAAGTCTCACATCTTTCAGATCCAAGGACACCTGAAAAGACTGGAGTAGTAAAAGAGGAAATAGAATTTGACAAGTAAGCATCTGAAAAGAAGGGATCTTGAGAGAGGTGTTGAGCCGAGAGTGATCCAAAATAGGCCTCTTAAGTTCCCTCCTTTCGAGGAACCAGAAAGATCCTGTAATAAAATCCCCATCTCACTTGCTCACTTGGGGGGGGCAACTTGAATGGTCCCTTGGTTCAACAGGTTCTCTGAAACCTCAGAGAAATGAGGAAGTTGCTCTATATGAGGTTGAGGAATCCCAGAAGAAGGAGGGAGAGATTTCCATACAATGAAGTAACCTTGAATGATGGACGGAACCCAAGAGTCTGAAGTAATGAGATGCCAATTTGGAAGAAAAAGGGAAAGCCAAAGGGCTACAGGAATGTGGTTTAAAGGTGCGTTGGGGGGGGGGGGCAAATTATCAGAGAAGTAGGCTCATCTGACAAGGGAGGCTTCTGGGCCTCAGAAATCTGAGAAGCCTTAGCAGAGGGCCCACCTCCCACCCCTCCTGCCCTTAGGGGCCTGGCAGGGTTGCCTGAAAACAAAAGCAGATCTAGAAGGATAATTCTTCTGGAACTTGGGGATAGGAGGGACAAAAATATGTTTAAGGTCTTGCAAGGCTTCATCTTTCCCTTGAAGAGACTTAAACAAGTCACCAACAGCAGTCCCAAAAAGATGAGTATTATCCAAAGGGAGCATCCAACAACTTGGTCTTAATATCCTCTGGAAGAGACTGGAGATGAAGCCAAGAATAGCACCTCATGACTGACCCAAAAACCATGGCCCTAGATGAGGCATCAGAAGCATCGTAGCCACATTTAATACAGTGGCAAGCCACTTAGAAGCAGAACCTAAAAATAAGGCAGAGGATTTGCCATCAGAGTCAGGGAGGGCAGAGATGACCTGACAGCCTGAGCTACCAAGGGCAGAGCATGCCTGGTCATATGGGTATGTTAATTTACTAGTCCTAAAGGCCAAAGTAGTAGTAGTAGTGTAAACTTTCTTGCCATTGCTCTCCATTGCCCTGCTGTCCTTATCAGAAGGCAAACGTTTAGAAAGTTTGTCAGAAGAAACTGACACCACAGCAGGATCAGCAGGAGGACATTTAAAAACAGTCCTCAGGAACCTTCTAGATCATATCAGATTTCTTAGGAGCAGGTGGCTGAGAATCTGGAGACTTGGAGGCAGCAAGATGGCCGACGGAGGAGGAGCTGATGCTTCAGGTGAGTACTCCTAAACCATCAACTCGCATCTTTTCCTGAATATCCGACACTTGAGGAGAATCCCACTTAAAGAATTCCATCATCCTTGCAATTGTGCCCCCAAAGGACAGTTCTTCGAAAGGAGACTGAGTCAACTCACTCCTCTACATCAGAACCATAAGTCAAAGGCATCTGTGAAGAATAGGACAAAGACCCCCCACTAGACAGGGAACCTTCACCCAAGGAATTTGGTTCTCTAAACCATTTAGAAGCGGTAGAGGTCCAAGGAAGAGTGGGTACTGAAACCCCTTGAGGAGGCTTTAGGACCATTAAGGCGGAGAATAAGCTCTCAGAGTAAACTCCTACCATTCCTTTTGAGGCTCCATAGGACAAGGGGAAATGTGCTTTTTGGTAATTTCTTAGAAGGGAACATCAGCCCTAAGAAATACCAGAGGTTCTGACCCTTGAGACTCCATAAGAGAATCTGGAATTTCCTCCCTGACCAATATCTGTGTAATCCCTCTAGGATCTTCCAAGATCATCAACCGTGGTTCTCCCTTGATGTCTGGAGAAAGCTCCTGCAAAGCCTCAGAGGACGTGCAAAATGACTGTTCCATGCTGGCCTCTGGGACTGTCATGGCAGAAGAATCCGGAAACACCGAACAACCTACAAAGCTAGTATCTGCTTCTTGACGGAAGTCTGATGGAGGTTGGACAGCCAAAGAATCTGGCCGAGACTTCTTGGTCTCCTTACAAAGCGAGAGTATCTCAGGGTTAAAGGATTCTGCCATTGTACCCTGGGTTAACTGTCTAAAACGTTGGTTCTCAAGATAAGTGGCCAGGGAAGACAAACTGCTATGGAGTGCCTTGGGCAAAAAATGCCTTACCGATACTAAAAGAGATATTTATTTTTTATTTTGTAGTTTGATTACCAGGGAAGTCCACTGGGCCGAATTGACCCATTTTTAGTGGAGGCCAGGGGAGAAGAGCTCCAAGATGCATTATACAATTTAGATGCAACTGATAGTTAATATTAAAGATAATATTATGTAGAATAGGTATGGTCTTGAGAAGCACTCAAAAAAAACTGATCGTGACAATCCTTATGGGAAATCTGCTTCCCACATTGACATTTTCCTCTCTTGGATGACATGAACTGTAGATGATAAAAAAATACAAGTCCAAAAAGGAAACTTTTAAAAGAAAAAAATAATAGTCCCAAAGGGTGGTCAAAATGGTCAGAACAGTAACAAAATGTTCAAAATGACAAGCAAGACCGGCATTCGAACTGACAACAAAAGTTCTGGGTAGTTGCTTCTGTATGTCCGTTTTATGCCCTACATTCTGTGTGAGGAACATAAATAGGATGTACGGTACAAACAAGATCCTTTCAAGCTTTTCTATATTGGCCAAGCGACAGACTGCCCAGGATGAGACATCCCTCCTTTCAGGAATACTGCACGAGTGATATAGATCATCAGAGGTGCTTGATGCACCCAAACATCAATCACCTTCAGTTAACTGCCTGGATGACAGGGTCTTAATTCCTTTTAGGTACCTATTTACTGAGTATGTGCAGCAGGTACTAATGGAGGACCTGCTACTAGAAAATGACATATTAGCAAAAGGAAAAGTTTTTTTGAGTTGGTGCTAGCAACATAACCAGAACCCATTCAGGGCTAGTTGTTTTCTGGTTCTGCAATATTTGTGTAAGTTACAATCCTATCATCATCATTATCACCCCCCCCCCTTTCCCATATTGTACATAGGAGTGGGGTGTTGTCATCTCTCTTGATTCAGTGCTACTCTCCTGCCTTCTTCAACACTCATACCTGACTGTTGCAGGTCTCCTCTCTCTCACACAGTCCATCCACCTCTTTGCTGGACACCCTTGTTTCCTCTTGCTTTCTTCCTGTCTGTCGTAAATTATCTTCACCAGATTGCCTTCTACTTTTCTGCACATATGCCTAAACCACTTTAATATGTTTTCTTTGACCTTGTCTGCAATTGGAGCTACTTTGGCTTCTGCTGTCATGTCCTCATTTTTTCATCTTTCCAACAGTGGTCACCTAACCACCCAGCTCAGGCACTTTGTGTCCATCACCATCACCTCTAACTTACTCAGCTGCGATGCCTTTACTGCCAAGGTTTCTGTACCATACAGTCGTACTGGTCACACCACTGTTTTGTACACCTTGATTTTCATCCTCTTTGGCATTCTTCTGTCATACACTACCCCTGACGCTTGGTGCCAGTTGGCACCAGCCCCTCTGATTCTAGCTTTGACTTCCTCATTCAGACTCCCCTTCTCCTCAACCCCCCCCCCACAGATACTTGAAGCTGTTAACCTGTTCACTACTTTCCCTTCAATATCCATTCTCATCTTCTGATTTCCCCCTGTCTTATCTGTGCTCTGTTTTAACCCATGTGGCTTCAGTTTTGCATTCCATTCTTCTATTGTTTGCTGAAGTTCTTGCTCTGAATCTGCCTGTAATGTCATATCCTCTGCGTACAGCAGCTTTGCTGCTGTGTTCCCTCCTTCCTGTTTGCTAATGTAGTTCATCACCAGTATGAACAGCAGTGGGCTCAGGGAGAAACTCTGGTGCACACCCACTCCCACTGGGAACCCCTCTGCAAGTCTAAACACTGTTTGTACTTGAGTCATTGGGTCCTTGTATATAGCTGCAGTAATTCTACTAATATTTCTAGGACTTGGAATCACCACAGGACTACCCAAATTAGCTTTCTTGGAACCTTGTCATATGCTTCCTCCAAGTCTAGGAATGCTCAAAAGGACTGTTCCCTCATCTCTAGCATCTTCTTGGCTATCTGCCTCACTGCAAACATTGGGTCAGTTGTTCATAGGTTCATAGGTTAGTACTAGGCTAATTACCCCTTGTGGGCCATTTTAAGCCTAGCCAATTACCCCACATGCGAATCAAACCCTGCACCTTGTGTTTGCCAGGTAAACACCTTAACCATTATGCCATCATCCCACCTGTTGAATCCATATCTGAATCTGAATTGCTAATCTCCCTTCTTACTTTCGACTACTCTTCGTATTTATCAATCACACTTTCCAGAGTTTTCGTGCAGTGTAACAGGAGTTTAATACCTCTGTACTGACCACAGTTGTTAATGAACCCTTTGTACTTGTACACTGGTACTAGTATATTTATTCTCCAGTCATCTGGGATATGCCTTTCTCTCCATACTGCTGAGTTCCTTCAGGAGCCATTTCTCCCTTGTATCAGCCGGCATCTTTATCATATCTGCTGTGTCCTCATTTGAGCCTGCTGCTTTCTTTGACTTTGTTTTCCTCAGTGCTGTTCTTGCTTTTTCTAGGATGGGCTCCTCTTTTTTTATTGCAGGCTACGTCTGGGGCAGTACAGCTTCTGAGGGGCTGTCTTCTTTCAGAAGCTGCTACAAGTACAGCTTCCATTTGCCTTTGACCTGTGGGCCAATGAGATGATTGTTGCTAGTATCCCTTATGAAGTGTGTGTTTTTTTTTTTCTTTTATCTTTCTGTCTTTGCCTTGCACCTTAATAAATAGTTTGTGTTATCTCCCAAGTCACTTTCCAGGAGATGGTAGAGTGCCTCTGATACCTCGTTCTTTGCTATTGTAACACCTGTCTCAGCCTCTCTGTTAGCCAACCAGTATTCCTTCTTAGCCGGGTCAGTCCTTTTCTCCCTCACACTTTTTCCTGCACTTCTTTCTTTTGATAACTGCCTGGACTTCTGCATCCCACCAGCAGCTGTCCTTGTGTTCCTTATTTCCATACCTGTCTCAGCTGCATATCTTATTCTATAGTCCCTCCACATCCTGTTTTGAGGCGCTGACATTCTTCAGCTCCACCTGTTTTCTCCTCTTCTAAGGTGCTAGAGCCCTGAGTAATTCCTTGAACTCCTGTGCTTTCAATCCAGCCAACTTCCAGGTCTTCAGCCTGGTCTCTGTTGACCTAGCCTTCTCTGACCACTCCTTGCAGCTGATTGTGGCAACCAGTGTTTTTTCCTGTGAGCTGGCTGTTTCACTGGGGATGAATTTACAATCACTGATTGTACCCCAGTGCGCTTTCTTTAGTAGGAGGAAGTGTACCTGAGGTGCATGTTGGCCACTATTGCATGTAATCTTGTGACTAAATGTCTTGCTGAACCATATGTTGGCCACCGTTGAGCCATTTGCCAGACAGAAATCTAGAATGGCTTCTCCTTGATTCCTGTTGCCCCACCCATGTGGAGCCAGGCAGTCGTCCTATCCTTTTCTGGTTGTCTCAATCTATGCATTTAGGTCACTCATGTCTTGCTTTATCTAGTGGGTCCTGCAACTGCTGCCTGAGTGCACTTTTTCCTCAATATCGCAACCCTGTTGTGGGGCATATACATACATTTTGAATAGTGCCCAGTTCTTACACTGGAGTCTGACTGCAATGAGTCGATCACTAATGCTGATGACATCTCTCACTGGCTTCTTCCTCACCACAGCTCCCACCTCATTTCTAGTGTATCTTCCTCCTGAATAGAAGACTGGATCCCAAGCCAAATGACTTTGCTGCACTACCCTTCTGTCTTGTCTCCTGGAGATATAGGATGTCCAACCTCTTCCTTACTATCATGTCATCCACTTCCAAGCTGATTCCTGTCAGTGAACCTGCACTGAGTGCAGCAATTCTTATTTCATTTTTAGTAGGTTCATTGGTTTTACATCCCACTTGACCCAGGGCTTTATGGCAGACGCACACTGGCCAACAGGGCACATACACGCCTCTTACCATTAGCATGGGTCCCTGATGTAGAACTACCAGTGCCTACTTTGGCAACATTAGTCAATGCGACCTAATCATCTAGAGCCAATTTTTACACACTGACTGTCTCAAGTGGCTAATCTGTACATGCCATGCAGTCTGTGATCCATGTTCTTTTATCTTGAGTATATTGCGCACCACAGTTAATGCCTAAAGAAGTTGGTAAGTACAAGTCTTCCCCCTTATAGGCACCATCTACAGTCTATGATGCTGCCCATCACTCCATTATGAAGGAAATTTTGAGGTAGAAACAGCATGTTTATTGGGAGGTGGTAACCCCTCAGAGACACTGGGAGAACATGCAAACTCCATGCAGGCAATTGGTCGGAGATTAGAATCAAACCTTGCACCTTGTGCATTTTTAGCGAATACCTTGACTATTATGGCAAACTGTGTAACATGGCAGTTACTATTTATAGCCTTTCTTATTCCTCTAGCAAAGTTAATTTATCATCCATTTCATCTTGTCTGCCCATGAATCCTTCTCCTTCAATGCAGTCTTGTGTCAAATTGTTCTTTAAAAGGGGTTTTGCATAAGAGGCCTCCAAGAAAACTGGTGGCCCCTCCTTGGGTCTTAATGTTGTTTTTAAAGATGCCACTTGCTCTGTCTGAACTAGCTAATCTGGCTAACTTGAGGTTCTTAACATGGAAAACAGTTTTACTGATTGCTCTATCTGGGTTGCAAGCTCTTATGGTGGGTCAGCCTTGCCTAATTTTCCATAGGGATGCGGTTGTTTTTTTTTTTTGGTTTTTTTTTTTTTTTTTTTTTTTCAGAACCAATCCTTCTTTTATGCTTAAACTGCTATCTGAGTTTATTTAAGCCAAACTGTCCATCTCCCAATTTTCATTCCTAAACCTATAAATGAGGGAGAAAGAATGTTCTTTACCTTTGATATCCACTGTCTGCTCTGGTGCTGTCTTGACTGAACTAAGCTGTTCAGCTCTTCGGATCAATTGCTCATTTCTTGTGACTGTAAGAAGAGAGACAACTTGCATCAAAACAGACTTTCTAAATAGTTGTCTAAGGCTATTACTTTTTGTTATACTCTCCATAACAAAACTATTCCAGGCAGGGACAAGTCCATTCTACCAGGACCTTGACTTCATCTATGGCTTTTTGGAAAGGTTTAGATTCTAAAGTGTGCTACTTGGTCCTCCCATACATATTTTAAGTTTGATTTCTTTCTAGAATGGTCCTAACAAAGCCTGATCTGGACCTAAAGGGGCTGCTGGACCTTTCTTCCACCTCCCAAATGTAGTTAGCTAAGCTAATCTACCCATGTAACTAATGTAACTGCAGCAGTGATCAGTAGATGTTCAAATAATGAATACTGCAGTAGCTGCTCTCTCCTTCCAATCCAGTTGCATCCCCCTTCCCCCAAGGACTGCACAGTGGTACAGTGGACAGCTTTGTTGCCTCACAGCAAGAGGTTCCCCAGTTTGATTTTTTGGCTAGGGTGCCTTCTGTGTGGAGTCTGCATGCCCTCTATGTCCGTGTGGGTTTCCTCCAGGTGTTCGTTTCCTCCTACACTCCAAAGACATGCAATAGGTGAACGGGACACTCTAAATTGGACATAGGTGTGAGTGTGCATGCGAGTGTGTGGGGTGGAAGAAGTACTGTGGCAGGGCTGGCCACCCAGCAGTGTAAACAGTGGCTGTATAGGATTACAGTTGAAGTGACACTCCAACCCCATGGGAAAATCAGTAAAACTGTTTTCCATGTGTGAATGAATGGATGGATGTGGACATTTTTTTTTATTGTTCCTAGCTTTGTCTTTTCAGGTCTCAGCCTCCTTGTCTCTGCTGGCAGGAGAACTCGGAAGGGTTTTACGCCCAAACTTGTTTAGTCAGCTCTTAAGCTGGCTGTTATATCCTTGGCAGGATATATCCATATAGGTAAGGCTAAGGCCACTGCAGCACAGTGATCATTCTAAGTATGGTAAGTTTTTCTTGTACAACTGTACTTTTGCAGTCTATTGTCAAAAAGAACTCCTTGCCACCATACACATTTGACCTTTTTAAGAAAACCTTTGCCTATGTAATAGTAGTTGGTGATTTTTGTGAGCTTTTTATTAATTCTAGATAATCGTGCTGGTAGTCTGTGTATTGTGAGAATGCATGCCATGAAATTTGGGGTTACAGGTTTGTGGTTTCTAGGGGGTTTCACCGTGCTGCTGTTAATGATATGATATTCTCAAAAAGATTACTACTTTGGCTTTCCTCCCTGTAAATCATATAGATTGTTCTTCTTTGCTTCAACTTTTTATTTAATTTTAATTTTTATCATTCATCATTGTCACCCTTTACATATTTATAATTTTTATCAGAGTATATCTGCTATCATCTTGTTTTGGACCCACACCTCTCTACTGTCCAGATTTTCACAGAATGGCCAGATTTTTGCTTCATATTTTTGGCCTGTTCTGCATAAAATGTATGGTTTTCTGGCAAATCCAAATTTATTGAAATCAATAAATTATGGCACAGATTTGAATTTTAGACTTCAAATCCTTCAGAAAATGCATGCTAACACAAAACCTGCTGTTTTAGCAACTTTCTAAGTTTGTAAGAGCAATATTTAAAGTCTGTCCCTATTTTGGGGACTTTGATCCCCCATTATTTAAGGTTTTGTCCATATCTCTTGGGCTAAGAGGTTTAGAGATGTCTGGCCATATCCTAACATGGACATTCCCTAGAATACTTTACCAGCTGTAGTACCTGTACATTACACTTTCTACAATTATCATTTGTTCAGCATGATTCTCTCTTTTGCATATAATGCTATTCCCAGAGCTTTATATTAATCTTTTTCCCCAAACTTTTCCTGTATCCACGTGTTGTGTGTGTGAACAATATAGTTAAAAGTGCCATCAAAGACTACCTAGGTTATTCATATGGTAGACAAGTCGGCTGTACTGGTATACTTTCACAATATACTTTATCTAAGCCTGATACTATTTTTCTAATATCCCAATGTAAGGTTCTTATCTCACTGCTATAATTCATTTTAATGATGCCTTTTAGGTACATGAGATTTTTATAAGAATTTGCCTACCTTTCTGTTCTGTAAAAGGCTTAAACCTCCTGAGCAGTGCAATGCAGTGCCTTTTGTAAGGCCCCAAGGTCCTACAATTTTGATTTGTTTCCAAATAATTTGAGCTGCATGAGGTTACATGTGATAAACAGTGCACTTTTCACTGTTGAGACCATCTTGTGTCCTTTACAGATTTTGAGTATTTGGCCATCTCTAGCTATTTGAACTACATTGAAATGTAATTTTCTTTTTTTCAGTTCTTTGTATTTGCCTTCAGTCTCTTTTATCTACAGACTCGTGCCTGCATTGGCTAGAGCTTGTTAGCTCTGATGTACTGTAATAGCACAGGAGTTTTCTTACAGGGAAAAAATGGCTATAATTTGGATCCTAGAAAATGAAGTGTAAAGACCTCACAGCTTTTTGTCAAGGATTTAAATTGTATAGCTCATCAGTTGAGGAAGTGAAAGCACTACTGCAAGCAGTCGAAACTTTTCAGATGATACAAGAACGCCATTTAGTCTCGATAAATGTGCAAAAGCAGCATTTAAAGCAGGAAAACTGCAACACCAAGAAAATATCAGTTTTGGACAAGAATGTGATATAAAAGAACTTGAGCAAGAGGGAGTGTATAAATATTTGGGGTTTGATGAAGGATCAGCAATAAAACATATGCAAATAAAACTTAGTAAGGAATATTTTAGAAGACTTAAATTAATCCTGAAAATGGTGTTGACTTCTAGGAACAAATTCAAGCTATAAACTATTTTGCTGTTCCTGTCCTAACTTACAGTTTTGGAGTGATTGACTGACCTCAAAACATGTTGGATAGATTAGACAGAAAAACAAGAAGGATGCTTCATGCTCACCAAATGATTTATAAAGATCAGTGCATACCAAGATTATATATTCCTCGCTCTGAAGGAGGTATGGGTCTGCTTGAAATTGATTACATGTATAGATCTGCAATCGTGGAACTGCACGCACATCTGTTGACTTCACAAGACCCAAATGCAGTGAAAGTTCTTAAACATGAGAAAAAGTCAAATAACTTCCCTGCTTAGTTTAGCAGAAGCATGTCAGCATCAAGCAGGAATGGAAATCAAGCCAGTAGCAGATAAAAATCAGACGGCAAATGAATGTGCCAAAAATCAAAACAAATAATATAAAGTGAAGGATCAGATGAGAAGGCAAGAAATGTGGAAAATGTGTAAATATAGTTGCAAGTACAGAAAACTTCTGGAAGAACATCATGTTGATCAGGATCAAACGCAGGAATGGTTAAGAAGCAAATTCAAACCAAAAGATGAAATGTTAATATTAGCGGCCCAAGATAGTGGGCTTGCGTACACGTTAGTTTAAAGTCCATTGAACATGTGGGAGAAAAAAAACAAATGCAGGTTTTGTAAAACAGAATTGGAAACAAGTTGCACACCTTGTTGCTGGTTGTGACATACTAATGTCAGAGGGATTGTATACTGAAAGGCATAATAATGTGGCAAGACTGCACTAGGGATTGTGCAAGCATTATAGTACTTGAAGTGGCTGAAAAACACTGGAAGCATGAGCCATCATAGAAAATGATTGTCTACATCATATGGGATCACCTATTACCAACAGTTCAAAAGATGGATGCAAGAAAATCAGATATAGTGGTCCATGAAAAGAAGACAGAAGTAGCATTGATCATTGAAATCATTACACCCAGTGGCTACAGTGTCTTGCATACAGAGAGAGACAAAAATCATAAAATATCAAGATTTTCAGGCAGAAACGAGAGCAATGTGGAAGAAAGATACCTAGACAGTTCCAATAGTCGTAGGAGCAATGGGTCTTGTAAAAAGAATTTGCAATCGTAGTTAAGATATGTTACCGATGCATGTAAATCCGTATGAATTGCTGAAGGAGCCATTACTGGGCGCATTGCAGGTGCTGCGAAGAGCGCTTCTGACTCTCATCAGAGTTAAACAATACTAATTTCCTTAACTTTAATCATACTGACTTGGGAATGGGGTCCATTCCCATCATGATATTGGAAACCCAAAAGTTTTGGAGAAATTAAAAAGGGAAAAACAGCACTTGTGTTATGAAAATACAGTACATCTTCTGGTGGAATATGAAATCCAGGTAAGAGTATGACTGTATTGGATTTTCAGTGGCCTTTTGCTGCCCATTTACAGCTAAGTGCAGTTTCCCTGGAAACCTCCACTAAAAATGAAGCCTGTGTTTTTTACCCTCCTGATAACCAGTAGTGTCAACTTTTATGTTAAGAAAAGAGCATTGGACCACTTTGACTGCCACTTTGAATGGCTATACAAAAAGCTTGCCCTAACTCTCTGCTTTTCCAGGACATAGTCTGTGTTGCCTTATTTCACAAATTGGAAAAATGAGGCATGAATGAGACTTGTTTCCCCTCTGTGACCTCTTTCCAGAATTGGTGACGAGATAAGCTGTAAATACCACCATTCGTTTTTATTAAAACATTACAAGGTCACTGCATTTCTTTCCCTCCAGTAGCCAGAAAAACATGGATTTTTGCAATGATAACTTGTGTTCTGACCTGTCCATCTTTGTCCATTTTGTTTGTCCTTGCGTGGAAGTCTGAGATCTTAGCTGAATATAGTGTTATTGTTAACTCCCTATGTGGTAAATTCCATATGTGGTCTCTGTTTCTGTGAACTGGAGCATATCATTTGTCTTCACATCTTGTTATCTTTTTAGTACAGATTGAAACATTGTATTTAAGTTTCAGATATGTTCCACAGTCTTATGCAGGTTATTTGTGGACTGGGACTGGTTGCGTTACTTTTCCTGTCATTGCTTTGATAGAACTAAAGTACAAATTAAACACTAAAAGTAAAAATTGGTACAGACACCCACTGAAGTGGCAGGAGATTTTGTATATGGTAGTTATCCAAGCCATAGAGAAACCTGTTCTGGAAAACTGATTTTCCTGTAGATCTAGTCACTGAGGCATGCTATTTGTCTCGTGTTGCCTTGTGCGCGCACAGTTTTAGTTTATGTATTGTGTATATTTGTGCTTTTGCAGCCCACCTGGTTTACAACAGAGAAAATAAATTGCCCAATAGTAGGGTTTTCAAGTTCACTCTACGTTTGTGAAATTATTCAGAAAGAAACATTAGTAGGATATTTCTCTCGAGAGTGCCTGATGGATAGTTATGATATAGCAAGACAAGTACAGCAGTTCTTCCTTAAAATATGGGGGGAAGTAAGTGTGTGTGTGTGTGTGTGTGTGTGTGTGTGTGTGTGTGTGTGTGTGTGTGTGTGTGTGTGTGTGTGTGTGTGTGTGTGTGTGTCTTTTTCACACACACATGCTGTGTAAAAATTGCATGCATTACCATCATTCTTCACCAGAGGGCAATTGTACTCCACCCAGAAAGGGGACAGCTTTCCTTCCTGGAATAAAAATTTTGACTTGTGCTCTTCATGATTAGTGGATGATTTTTGGTCTCTACAACCACACAAGCTGCATCTCCTGTAACCATACTGTGAGCCAAGCCATCACTTCCCCATCTCATATTCACATCTGTAAGAATACAACAGGAATACTGGATAGCTTCATGGACTGCAAAGGTTCCAGACTTCTGCTCCTTCAATTTGCTACTCTCTCTGCCTGCAATGTATGTCTTCTATTTTTTCTTGTACAGCACAATGTGGTGTTTATAATGAACCCACTTGAAAGGGATGTACTTCTGCTCTGCATTTTTCCACTTTTTTTTATTCAAATATTAGCTCACACGGTGTAAACTGTTTACTAGTGTGCAGAGTTGCCACCGGTATGTATGTAGGTCTCTGTCTCTCTCTCTCTTTGAAGGCAGTCATGATTTAGGAAATTGCATTCTGAAAAATAAAATGTAAAAGATGACTAATATCTTAATATGCTAGGGGGAAAACTGTTTCTCATTTTTTTTTAAGAATTTCTAACAATTATATAAAACAGAGATGGTGGTGTTTTACAAAGGAGAGACTCTGTTTTGGTAAGAATGTTAAACTGCATTCGGTTTGTTGTGCCTTGGCTTGAAAAATCTTGTTAGTAAGAAATGTCTTACTTCTGGTTATCTAAAAGGATGAAAACTCCAGTCCTGTATGATTTTTAAATATTTATAGGATGGTCTTGCAGAGATTCTCAAGTACCAAATTTTGATTTCAACACACTTAACGGAAACCTATTTTTTTCCTTGTAAAGTGAAGTAGGCTTGAAGTTTCATAATAACATGGATAAAAGTGGAATAATCCTATGCACTGAGTGAGTCTTTTGGCTGTCAAATTAATATTCGAGACCTGCACTACCTTAGTGAGGAAAGTTACATAAAGCATTACCTTAAAAGTGCTAGAGGTCTGACCCTGCCCCACTTTAAAAACCAGAAAGAAATATTCCCGGCTTACCTTACTACCTGAGGGTGGTGATTGTGGTGCTGGTTGATGGCAAAAAACCCTGCTCAGTCCAAGGCCTCAGCAGGAACACACTCACTTTGATTTAGACGCTGAGAGTGGGCTATGGAATAGCCCTTCTGGAGGTTTGTGTTTTAAGACTATTCTCTTGCCACATGTGCTATTCCCATTCTGTACCTGCAGTAAATTGAGCCCAAGACTGTTCTCTAAATCAGCAGATGACCATGTGGCATGGCCAAAGGGGCTGTCTAATCCCTTACATAAAGCAGTGTGGTTTGAAGTTAAGATGTTTCAGAAGATCAGCTTGGTGTCATCCAAGCACCATTTGGGGAGTAATGTATAGTCACCATGCCCCCAGGTCAGGTATACTTAAGATTGTAAACTCACTTCATAGGTTTCTCAACAGGCCCACAGGGTACTGGACCTCACAGATCTTGGACAGATGTTTAGCGTCTGAAAATATGACTTGTGAATGTAGAAATACATGTTTATAAATGTGGCCTAATCCCCGCACCAAGCCTGGTGCTGGTCTCTCAAGATTGAATGCCATCCTTGCATATAGTCTCTGAGGTGATGGAGGTTTATTTTCTTGGTACTAGTGCTTGCCCATTGCATGATTGCCACCTTTTAAAGTCCTTGTATGCTGATGTCTGGAGACATGCCTATACTGAGCTTTTAAATGGGACTGTAGACAATGCCCTTAATTAGAGGAGGGACACTGTTCTGCTTCTCTCCTTTTCCAAGTTACAAAGCAGCAGAAGGTATTGTCCTATGCTGGACCTCTGTGGCTTTAGCTGGTACGTCTGTATCTTCAGCTGCATATAGAGACATTTGGGGATCATGCTTTTGCTGCTATAGAGTGCTTAATGTCATTGGACATGATGGATGCCTGTCCATCCATTATGTTTTTGGACTGCTCAGAAGATTCCTTTATTTTGCATTGAGAAGTCATGGCCTTCAGTATGAAGTGTTGCTCACTGAATTTTCTTCACTACCCAGTTATAACAAGGTTTTGACTGTGGAGACAGAAGTCTTATAACAGAAGTATGTCCATGTATTTCCCTGTTTGGACAACTGGCTTCTGTTGGCTTTGTTGAACTCCCTGTTAGCTTCCCTGCAGTTAGTTTGTGTTTGATGTCCCTAGGGTTGATTATCATTTGTGAGACGTTCTTAAGATTCTTTTTCTCACACCGTTCCTTTTAAAGGCGTGTAGCTTGACATCCTAGGAAGGTTATGATTTTGGCAACCTGGATGAGAGCACAGTACAAGAGCTGTGGTCTGAACCCTCCTGTGGCATGCCATTTTCTTTCTTGAGGATTCTGGTCCTCCAGTAGATTGTGAGAAGTCCATCACTGAAGAGTGATTATGGAAGTGATACCAAGATCCAGAAACACAGTGACTGCGCCCTGAAATGGTGCCAATTTCCCATTTTCCTCCGAAAGATCCCTTCCTTTCTTGCAGATAAATTAATCTCGCTTTTCAAGACACCATTAGTGCACTGAAAGTTCTAGTAGGAATTTCAGTTTTCTGTTTATTTTAACTTATTTAATTCATGTTAAATATGTGCATTTAATTATTTAATGCCCAATTAATGCCTTCAGGTAAATTATAGTTGTAGTAAACTGATTTTAACTGTGAATTACTTGCAATAAACATTTTAATTGATACCTAGTGGATTATCAGCAATTAATTTAAGTTGTCACAGTACATATTTTCCAACTGAGTTTTCCATAAGCCACCTTGTGGTTTTTAATCTTATTTCCAACTGATGTAGATTAATGATCCAACAGTTTTGATTTTAAGTAGTTCATGCATAGATTGTTTATATTCTTTATATAATTATCACTGCTTGTTTAAGTATATTTTCATATAAATTATTAAAACATTCACATGATTATTATTTAGTGGGCCGGTTGGTTGCATGTGATGTTTAAATTTGGAGTTTTGGATGTACATTTCACATTCTGACAAACTCCTGTGTGGCAAAAATGCTGTTTTGGGGATAAGTAATTTTCTGTTCTGTACTATTAGGATTTGATTTCTTTGTGTGTGTGTAACATGTTGCTTCATGCTCTTCTAATATTTTTGCATTGTAGTATTCCAGTTAATATAATGGCTTGCAATTATTTATAGCTAGTTTTAGATTTTAGTTCTTTGTCCTTATAATTTTTGCTGACTTGGCAATCCTAGAGTGTCAAAACCTTTGTCCGACATAAATGTGGCCACAAAATTCCTTCCCTGGACCCTCACTCCATGTGCGTATATTTGGGAGCGGTGCACTTGGATACTGAATGTGAAGCATGTGCTTCATTTAGCCATAAAAATTTTTAGAGCAGGAGAGACGGGCTAATTTTAAAGGGACTCCTTCCTTCTACTCCAGTATCTTTAGTAGTTTCTCCTGTTTGTTCAACCCTGAGGGCAAATGAGAAGGAAAAAGAAAACGATAAGAGTGCTCCAACGTCAAAGGAGTCTACTAAAGATGAGACCCCTGAGAAGGGCATTGAAAAAGCTAGAAAACTGTCACGGACCCCAGAACATCAGCAGGTCTAGTGCCAAAAATAACACGCTTTCAGAAGCGTTCTCCATTCAGACCTTTCGTTCCAGATCTGATCAGTCCATGGCTTCCCTTCTTCTAGTCTGCAAAAAAGA
The DNA here is from genome assembly GCF_019279795.1 of Protopterus annectens. NCBI lineage: Eukaryota > Metazoa > Chordata > Ceratodontiformes > Protopteridae > Protopterus > Protopterus annectens. The sequence goes on along the minus strand of NC_056748.1, from coordinate 885,329,932 downwards.
TTCAGGGCTTCGTCAAATGCTTCTATCAGAAGCCTCACCGAAGCCAGTGTTGACAGGATGATGCAGAAATTCCTCCTTGCGCAGATGCAATTGGAGGTTCTGCTGGCTCTGTCCCCTCTGACAGAGTCTGGGTTATCACCATCGACCCTCCCTTATTCGACTCCATTGCAAGTCTGTCCTTCGGAGCTGGAACCCTCAAATCCAGAAATCTCTGGAGCATCTATGTTGACGCCAATAATGTCATCCACTTCAGCTCTGACTACAACACAGTCTGTCTCGATGCCGAACCTCACAGATTGAGACAAGAGTAGGAGCCGAAGCTTCTGGGCTGATGTCCGGGAGAAGGTTACACTCAATTGTTGGGGCAATCCCTTCCTCTTGGAGCATCGGCTCTTGATAGCTCAGCTCAAGTGTACTACATTGTTAGGCCCAAAAGTCGAGGGCAGAGTAATCTGAAGTGAATAAGATGGTAAGCCTTTCTACCACTCCTCAGAGACCCTTCTCTAAGAATCAGAGGAGAGAGAAAAATGTGGTTTCAAAAATTGCAAGGTCTTGCTCAGGGTGCCCCCATCCTTTTTGTATCCAACCCTACCTCAAACATATTCTGGTTTGGAAACTGCTCATTTGCATTGATAGGAACAGTCTGAATCCCAGAAGTCTTGGGGAAGTACTCTTTCTTTGAGTGCTCAGTCTGATTCAGACCATTCACCAGATATCCCCCGACAGGTATGTAGAAAGCAGACATACAAATGTAAGCACTTGGATTCATCTCCAGCTTCTGTCATAGAAGACATGGATTTGGAGGAACAGAAAGGTTCCTTGAGCTCCCTTTTGGAGATGTCTACTTCAGAGAAAGTCTAGAATTGGTCAAACAGAAAGGGGATTGAACCAGAGATGTGCTTTCCACTGATGAATCTGTGTTCCTAGAGGGTTTTGGAGCAGACTTCTCTGCATCCTGGGTGGTCCCTCTCCCAACGCCCTTACTGATCTAGTGTTTCAGTGGGCGTGGAAGAAGCCTGACACAGCAGCACCTATACCAAAGAAATCTGATAAGGTTCTAGCAGTGCTAAAAGCTAGCTACACTCGAGTAAGGGTGCCCCCGTGGATGCCATGGTTCATAGGCAGGTACTAGCCTATCGGCCCAGGGGCCTACGTAAGCCTAGCCAACAAGGTTCCCTGGCTTACGCCACCCAAGAAAGTTATTTTCCTGTGCCACTATCGAACAGAGACACAGAAGTGATCCCCGGGGTGTATTTCCTATTTCCCATCCACTCATCAAGATTTTTCTTGAAGAGTGCTAATGAAGAACTTTGCTTGACATAGATAGGTAGCCTGTTCCAGAGTATGGGAAGTCTCTGGGACAGGAATCTATCCCTCCAACACGTCCTGCTTATTGTGGTGACAAGGTTTAGGTCCCTAGAGTGTGTAGCTCAGAGGGGTTGGGATTTCTTTAGGTGTAGCATGTCCAACAGCCCTTGACATAGCTTTATATGTTAGGCAGAGATCACCTCGGAGTAGGTGATATGCTATGGAGTAAAGCTGGAGTTTTTTTGAGGCGGTCAGTGTAGGGCATCTGATTGAGGCCAGTAATCCTCTTTGTGAGGTACTTCTGTGGCCTTTCCAGCTGCTGCAGATGTCTTGTGAGGTACATTCCAAAAGGGGTGTTGTACTCTCTAATGGGTCTAATGAGTGTCAAGTAGAGGGGAATAATGACCTCTTCTTTTTTTTCCTGGATGAGAACCCTTTTATGATGAGGTGTGCCACGTAGAAGGACTTCCTGAATGTGACTATCCAAGGAGAGACTACTGTCCACCTGGGTTCCAAGGTCTCTTATCACGCATTTGGTGTTAATTAGATTGCTGCCTATGTGGTAGTTCATGGGTACAGAGTTTTTACCAAAGGGGATGACACTACTTTTTGGCATTGAGCTTGAGGCCATGGCTCTGACACCAGGCATCTGTCTCAGCGAGGCCCTTTTATAGGATGTCCACATCATTTGGGGACTTGACTGGCTCCTAGTTTGCAGTCATTTGCGAACTTCATTAGCCAGAGGCCTTCTGTGTTGGCCTGTACTTTAGAGAAGTAGATACCAAACAGGAGAGGTCCGAGGACTGAACCCTGTGGTACTCCACTTGTCACTGCTTTGAGGTCAGATTTGAAGTCTAACTTTTACAGTGTGAGTTCTGTCGTGAGCCAGTTGGCAAGCCATCTTGTGACGTAGGGATTTATACCTAGTTTAGTTATAATTCCAGAATGGGGGATGGTGTCGAAAGCCTTGGCAAGGTCAAGATAGGCTGTGTGAACCACCTTACCCTCATCCATGGCTTTGGTGACTGCCTCAAAGAAGTCAAGTCAGGTTCAGGAGGCATAATCTGCCTTTCACAAACCTGAACTGGGTGGGATCCAGAGTTTGGAGGTTACCAATGTCTTTGTTTGAGTTCCATGATGATACGTTCCATGGCCTTGCAGACCAGGCTCGTCAGGCTAATAGGTCGATAGTTCCTAGGATCAGTGGTGGCTCCCCCTTTGTGGAGTGGGATAACTGTTGCTGTGCGCCATTCAGTGGGCACAAAGTCTGATGCGAGGCTATTATTGAACATGGTGCATAAGTTGGGAGCCAGTTCGTTCTGAAGTTCATGTAAAACGAAGCCTGGGATGTTGTCCGGTCCTATGGATGCTGTGTTTTTGGCTTTAGAGTGTGTAGCTTTTACCTGCGTAGTTGTGATTACAGGGACTCTGCATTCTTCCTGTATAGATATGGGCCCTTTAGGGGGTGAGAGGGGGTTAAAGTTAGCACTGAACCTATCTGCCAGAATGCTGGCAATATCAGTTTGTTCTGTAATTTTCTTGCCTTTGTACTGTAACTTAGAGCAGATCTGGGTGTTGCCATCGAGATTCCTGACATAGCTATAGAATGCTTTGTAGTTGTCCTTGGAATTAGTGGCAGTTTTGTTTTCATAGCTAACTTTGGAATATCTTATAAGGGATCGCAGCTTCGTACTGAGGCTGACCAGGGAGCTCCTCCACTCATGGGATTTTACTTTCTTTTGCAACAGTTTCTTCCTTCTGTTGTACAGTTTATGGCAGGGGACCACCAGATTGGCTTCCTTTTTTTGGAGGATACCATCTTGGTTCTGTTTGGGATAGCGCGATCCATGCACGCGTGTAAGTGCTTATGGAGTGCATTTGTGTAGGATTCAGCAGTTGTAACTGTATTGTCCATCTGCATGGATGTCCTGAAGTTAATCATTTCTGTCTTAAGCTTGAAGTTGGCTTTGGAGAAACTTTTATTACTGTGGTTTCCTTAATGGTGCTGAGGGCGGGATGTGGATGTCAAGGGTGATTTAGCTTATGGTCGGATCGGACAAACGAGGAGTTGACTTCAGGTGTGGAACACTGGTCACTCATGTTGGTAATGACTAGGTCTAGGATACTGTTGCCCCTGGTGGGGGTGCGGATAAGTTGATCCAGGGCATTGGAGTTTATGAATTCTAGAAAGCATTGAGCTAAGGAGTTGGTACACGAGTAGTTTTCCCAGTTAATGGTGGGGTAGTTGAAGTCGCTCATTATTAGGGTGTTTGGTTGAACCCTAATATTCAGTACATCAAGAAAAGAGGAGTGAGAATCCTGGGGCATGGTGGCGGATCTGTAGCAAGCTACAATTTGGATTGCAGTTTCTCCCAGAGTTAGTTGCACTTGGATAACCTCGGATGCATTATGCTGAGCAACTAGCCTGGAGGTGTGGATATCCTTAATGAATATGGACACACCTCTGCCTTTGGTGTTTCAGTCCAGGTTACATGGCCGAAAAGTGTGGTATGATTTATAGCCTGGTAGTGCAGGGGTGCTCTCTGGAGCCTTGAACCAGGTCTCGATCACTGCACAGATATCTGTGTTCTCCATTTTAAGGAGTGCCTCGAGTGAGTGCATTTTGAAATTTAAACTTCTAGCATTGAGTAGCATTACCCTCAGTTTTTGCTTGCCTGTTCCTGTTATGGTGGTGAATTTATTTGAACCTTGCCTAAAAAAGGCACTATAGGGGGCCGCAAGAGCCTTAGCCAGTATCCGGAATCCCAGGGGTGACAGGTGCAGGCCATCTGTGGCAAAGCATCATGGTCTGTTGACCATGTCATCCCAAGCAGACAGATTCTGGATCCCCTTAGAATGACACCAGAAGCTTAGCCAATTGTTGAAGTCAGTCATTTTGTTCTTATACTGCGGTATCATTCTGGGCGATGGCAGAATGCTACTTAAGGCTAGGGTCATACCTGCCTGGGCTACAAGATGGGAGAGCTCTTCCAAGTCTCTCTTCTTGTAGTCCAGGGAGGTACGTCTCAGGTCATTCACACCAACATGGACAATGGCAGAGTCATATTTGTACTTGTGGAGTGACCTGAGTGCATAGGTTATGTGGCGGATCTTGGCACCCAACACTCAGCTGACAGTAACCTTCTTGTTTAGCCTGGTGAGTGGGACATCAGTGTGCCTGACTATAGAGTCGCCTATGACTAGTGTGTTGGGTACATTGTTTTGCATTATTGGCTGTGGTTGAGTGGCACACTTGAGTCTATGGGCGATGTGTCATTTGGGTTGTGTTGGGATGGAGGTTGCTTGCGTTTCTGCTTTGGATGTCTCTGTTGCTTAGACAGATTATTATTGAGAGCCTCCGAGAATGTTTTTGTGTTACTATGTGTGGATTTTGGTGGTATAAATTTAGTGAGACTGTGATGAGTGCGGTGTGGTGCAAATGTTTACTTTCTCCTCATGACTGTCAAGTTCAGTCTTGGTTGGAGAGAGCTTTCCATCCAGTTTGGCTAGATAAGTGCATCTCTTACAGGTTGTAGTGTTGGGTGGTAGGAGGAGAGGGTTGTCTATGTACATGAGGCAATTTCTACATTGCCTCAAGATGCCCAGATTCATCAGACAGCAGAGAGCACGGGGAGCTGACCCTTGGACATGCCTGAATAAAAAACTATTTTCCTCTAGATAAGTGAGGAAAGTGAGTACAAGAGCTGTTTTTCTCTAAGCAAGTGAGAAAAGGAAGTACCAAAACTGTTTTTCCTCTAGGTAATGAGGAAAACTGAGTGCTATAGTTGGTGTGGTTGTAGCAGCAGCCAGAAAGGAACTCTCAGAGGAGACTTAGTCTGTCTGTCCCCTAACAGGGAGTTCAGGGCTTTGGACAGATTTGGAAAATGGATATATCCTTCAGCAACCTTTTCCCTAAGGGTGCTGAAGTACATAGCCCATATTCAGTTCCAAAGAGAATTGCCCAAAGATATTACCATTTCTGTTTCGGGTAATTTGCCAATGGACATCCAGAACATAGTGAAATCCCCATCTGTCTACCTTATTTTCTACTTTGAATGTCTCCATATGTCTTATTTCAAATGCAGCTGATAGGACAGCTAAAGCAACAGGCATACCTCTCAACCTGGAAACATCAAAAATCTGGACAAGGCCCATGAAAAATAGGTACAAATCTGTACGCTGATTAACATAAAATCTGCATACATAATTAAACAACCCCGCCCACTCCAACGGAATTGTAGGATACCAACTTTGAAATGCAAACTGAAGAACGGAACCAATCTATAGCACCAATGTCCCATTACCTGGCTATTTCACCCCATTTACCATAAACGCTAATGTGTGCATACTGCTTTGCTTCTGCAATGATTATTTGGATTTTAGTTTTTTACATTTTATAGCACAATGCGTAAACACTAAGACAGTATTGCTTTTTAGCAGATATCTATAACAATGAAAACAGACTTGGCATTAAAACTTATCTGCCCATGAAACTCACATTCATTGAAACAGCATTGAAACCCACATCACATCCAAAGAAAATGCATCTGGCCAGTGGTGGATAAGGATTACCTTTCGACTGTTTTCAAATCAGTGGCCCCTTGCACACAAAACAAGAAACATACATGCATTCTTTGATACACCTTCCTGACTTTATTAAATTATATTCCTTGTATAATAAATTTAGATTTATTGTTTAAACATTTTTTTCCAGTAGGCAATGAAACAAAAATGTATGAACCAATGACACAACTACCCTATTCAGAGCATTTCCATGATAACAGTCTACTTCCACACACAACTGCATTTTAAATTTATTGTTTAAACATTTTTCCAGTAGGCAATGAAGCAAAATGTATGCACCAGTAATGACAAAACTGCCATATTCGGAACATCTCCATGATAACAGTCTACCTCCACACACAATTGCATTTTAAATTTGTTTGAACATTTTTATATTTTCTACTTCTACACCTAATTATATATATATATATATATATATATATATTTCAAATCTGCACTTGCACAAACACAAAAAAGAGAGAAATCTCCCAGAACACATATCATTGCCAGCATGCTTACAGAAACTTCACCAACAGTGTTTTCTAATGGCAGGCAGCCATTGCCATTTTGACAAAGGCACCTAATACTTGCCAATTATGCACTTAATCTGTAGAGATGTCATGCCATAGGTCATGTGTAACACAGAGCACACTGATGCAGATCTGTAGCTGAAGACACAAATATATTCTGTAGCAATTCAGCGTTTTGAATGCATTCTTTTACTGCTTGAAATATATTATATCATTTTGTAATCCCCTTTTATTGCTATCAAGTCTAGCAATTCATCAGCTGTGTCATACAGGCAGCCAACTCCAATGAATACACAGTGTAGTGTCTGTTGACATTTGCACACTCATCTCATGCAACTGAACATGCTTCAGTCTTGTTCATTTAATCAATTATTTCTGCACATTGTTTGCTGATTCAGTGACCCATGAGTCAACTCATTAGCAGATTTTCTTATCCCCAAAAAACTTTCTTCTTATAATGACTTTCTTGCATTTAAAAGACATTTGTTTTTAAAATAATGTCCTTTTATAAATGTTTTCTTACTGAATATTCAATAAACTTACTAATATTATAGAAAAGATCCATTATTTCACATTTGTAAATGTTGCTTTTTTTTTCTTATTTGATTTTTCCACACTTTACATTGTATTTTCAGGATATATAGTGGCACAGTACCAATGCACCTTACACTGATTTGATACTGCAATGGACTGGTCAACAAGGAAAGTAATAACTTTTATCTAGCACCTCGCTGAAGAAAAAAATAATTCTTTCATTTCTCCTGGTCTTTTTTTACATTTGATAGCGATCACCAAATGTTCAATAACATACACTTTCACAAAGTTGCCAATAAAAAATGGAAAGATAAACAACTAAAGAAGTTTACATTTTTCTACACAGTAGTTTTATATGAGATCACACACACACAAAACACAATCATGGTTCCTTACTTCTTAAATACACAAGGTTCCTTACTTCTAAATACATCCAGCCAGGCTGCAGAAACGGCGAGCATCTTCTTCTAAATAAATCCATAACTCCATCTCAGCCAGCGAGTGCCTTCATCTTTTAAATAAATCCATAACTCCATCTCAGCCAGCGAGTGCCTTCGTCTTCTAAATAAATCCACAACAGCCAGCCTTCTAAATAAATCCTTTCTGGCTCTGGCGACTTGCCGCTTGCAAAAACATTTGAAATAGAGCCGGAAATGCATGCTACCTATGCAAGCTCAATTCCGACAGGCTGTTGGAGTTAACGTCATTGTGCACGCGATGACGTTAGCTCAAAAAGTGCGAAAAATTTAAAACTTAAAAAAAAAAACAAAGCGTGGAAAAGAAAATAAATCGGAAATGAAGGGGTGCCACTCGGGAATCGTGGCATCCCATTATTTGGACCCCAAAACTCGGTAAAAACAGAGTCATTCGGGACAGTTGGGAGGTATGGCAACAGGTACCAGTATACCCTTGCACACTCATATTTGAATGCAATTGTGTGATTTTGTGGAGGGCTTTAAGGCATCCTTCGTCAGTGCTCCTTTTGATGGTACTACATTGTTTGGCCCGAAAGATAAGGACACAGTAACCAGAAGTGAACAAGATCATAATACTCTGCAGTTGGAATCCGTTTCTCCACACCTCAGAAAACCTTCTCCTAGAATCAGTGAAGTGGAAGAAAATGTGGTTCCAAAAATTGCAATGTCTTACCCAGGACGCTTCTTTGGACAGACCTCCCCGTCAGGTCAGGAGGTAATTTCAATGGATGTCACCCAAGAAGCAGAAACGGATTGCAAAACCAAGGCTTTCATGACCCTTTTTCTGAGAGATCCTTCCAGTGCTCCTGAAGGGTTGCCTGGCTGCTGTACTGTGCAGGCAGTCTGGGGGTGCCTGTCCCTACACCCTCATATCTGGTGGGCCATCACTTCAGACTCTTGGGTGTTAAATATAATAACAAGAGAATACTCTGTCACATTTCTAACAATGCCTCAGGCAAAATCAAGGATTTCCTTAATACCATCCAATCATTTGGAACCCACAACAGCAGAAGTGGACAAGCTGAGAAAGTCATCCAGCAGGTCCCACCAGACCTGATGGGATCCAGTGTGTACACCAGGTTCTTTTTAGTTCCAGAAAGGACAGGGGACCTAAGGCCAATACTGGGCCCAAGTCATTTAAATCAGTATCTGAAACGGACTGAATCATGACTGTCCAGAATTTTGTCCATTTTACCCCCACTCAGAAAGGACAATTGGGTCCACTCCACCAGTCTCCAGGATGCCTGTTACCACATAAAGATACACAGGCACTCAAGCAGATGCTCTGTTTCCATCTGGGAGCCAGTCACTTTAAATTCAGAGGTCTGCCCTTTGGATTCACCACAGCCCCCTGGGTGTTCACCATATGTATGGCTGCAGTAACAGCCTACCATATACTGCAAGGGTTTTAGGTGTTCCCATACTTGGATGATTGGCTCCTCACCATTCTGATGAAAGGTCTGCTAGTTCTTCAGAGAAACATGTTAACTTCAACTATTGCACCTTCTGGTGATTATGATGAACAGACAAAAGAGCAACTCATTCCTGACCCAGAATTTAGAATTCATCGGATTCCACCTAAGCAGCATAACTCTGATAACCACCTTACCTCCACACAGGATTCATTCCAAGTATCATCACAAGTTCTAGTCAATCCGTGGCCTTTGGCACTCCTAATTCTAAAACTTCTAGTGCTGATGGCTTCGTCCATCATTCTGATCCCTTTGTCCAGATTCCATATGAGGTTCTGCAGTGGACCGTCTCAGTCCAGTAGCCACAACATTATCAACTCCCCCTCAGCACCCCAATCAAGTTAACTTCTTTGTGCAAAACTCACATAAAATGGTGAAGCACATCATCAGCATTAACAGGTTGTCCATTTTCTCCACACTCCTTATGGCATTGGTTACCTTGGATGCTTCCCTTTTGGGGTGGGAGTGGCATTATGAGAAGATTGTTCAAGGTGCATGGACACTATTGGAGACCAGTCTTCACATCAGTGTTCTGGAAATGAGAGCAGTCCATTTGGTGTTGCAGGCACTTCAAGACTTCCTTCCAGTGGGTGTGATTGCAATCTGAACAGACACGTCGGTGATCTGGTACATCAATAAATGGGGGGGGGGCAAATCTTACCCTTTGTTTTGACAGGCCATGACAGGTTGGCAATTGGTGATGTATTTCTATCACTTTCTAATAGCAATGCACATCCCATGGAATTCCAATATACTAGCCGACAAATTGAGCAGATGTATTCCTTTACCACCCAAGTGGTCCCTCAATACTTCAGTGGCAAGCAAAATCTTCAGTTGCTGGGGACGAGCTTGCTGCAACCTGTTTGCCTCCTACCTGGACAACAAATGAGGCAGTTACATTGCCCTGACCCCTCCGTAAGATCAGTCACCAAGGGATACTCTGACCTACATTTGGCCCTGGATCTCTTTTCCCTCAGTTTCCCTTTAATTATGAAATTCATTCATAAAGTCAGAAGGGTCGAAGCAAAGGTGACCCTCATTGCCCCTTACTAGTCTTGGAAGGTTTGGATCTCATATCTTTTGATCTCAACTGCTCAGTCTGCCATGAGCTGTGTCCCACAGGCCAGATCTTGTCTCATCCTTCCGAGCATTCTCTCCCAGACCTAGACTCCCTGAATTTAACCACCTGGTTACTCCAATTTTAGTGATGGCCAGGGACACCAGAATAATGTTTCAAAATAAATGCAACAGATTTTCTTTCTGAACTATGGGCAAGGTTTTGGAACTCTTATCTCCCCTTCCCTCTGTCGCAGAATTCCTGTCTGAACTGTTCCAGAAAGATTCTAGTTTTTCAACAAAGTTTAGCTGGCAGCAGTTCCTAATTTTCACATAGGTCATAGCAAGACTCCTAACTTCGTTACAGATAACTAAGGCTTTCCTTAAAGGAACTTTTCTTTGCCCTCCAATTTGAGATCCTGTCCCTTCATGGGACAGCACGGTGATGTTTCGGACAATTATACAGTCCCTCTTTGAACCAGCAGTCTCAGTGGATCTTCTTGACATGTAAAACATCTTTTTGGTGGCAGCCACTTCTGCTAAGGGGCTTTCAGAACTTCAAGCTCTCTTATGTAAACCACCTCACTTTGTTTTCATAAGGACTGGATTTTTCTAAAACTGAATTAGTCACTCTTCTCTAAAGTGGCATCTGACTCCAACATAAATCAGACCAGCAATTTGCCTGTATTATTCCCAAAATAGCTTAATAAAGGAGAATATGCATCACATTTACTTGATGTTCATAGACTACTTAGATTTTACTTGCACAGAACTAACAATTTCAGGAAATCGGACCAATTATTCAGTGCATTCTCTAAATCTAAGCAGAAATAAGCAGTTTCTGGGATCACCCTTTCAGGATGGCTATCAAGCTGCATATCCTTTGTTTATGAAAACTTGGGTCTAAACCTCTCTAAAGCGAGAAAAAAAGCATATTCCATAAGAGCAGTGGCCATTTCTACAGTTCATAGATTCATAGGTGTGTACTAGGCTAATGGCCCTGGGGCCTTTACAAGCCTAGCCATAGGATTATCCTGGCATAGTGCCACTCAACCTTGGTTCCCAGTGCCTCTTGTCGAGTATAGCCACTGGAGTTATCCCCGGGTGAATTTTCTGTTTCCCATTCACTCATCAAGATCTCTTTTGAAGAGGGTCAGCGAGGTGCTCTGCTTGACATGTATGGGAAGTCTTCCATAGCATTTGCAGTATCTGGGTTATGGACCTGTCCCTCCAGCATGTTCTGCTAATTGTGATAATGAGGCTGAGATCTCTGGAGTGTGTGGTGCGGAGGGATTAGGATTTCTTTAGATGTAGCATTTCTAACAGAGCTGGGTCAGACATGGCTTTGTAAGTCCAGCAGAGATTGCCTCTAAGTAGGCGATATGAGACGGAGAATAGTTGGAGTTTTTTTGAGTCTGTCCATATATAACAAGTGTTTAAGGCCTAGGATCCTCTTTGTGAGGTATTTTTGTGGCCTCTCCAGTTGTTGCAGGTGTCTAGTGAGGTACATGCCAAATGGGACATTGTACTTGATGATTGGCCTAATGAGGGAAGAGTAGGAGGAGACAATGACCGCTTTTCTTCCTGGATGCAAAACCCTTAGTAACGAGATGTGCCACATAGAAGGACTTTCTGACCACAGTGGCAATGTGGTGGTCAAAAGAGAGGTTGCTGTCAACCTGTTCCCAGATCTCTTGTAACACCTGTGTTCAGAGGACTACCATCAATGTGGTAATTCATGGAACTGGGTTTTTCCCCAAAGGGGATGACGACACATTTTTTGGCATTGAGCTTAAGGCCATGGTTCTGACAACAGTCGTCATTCTCAGTCAGGCCTTTCTATAGGATGTGAACATCACTTGGGGAGTTAGTAACAGCTCCCAGCTTGCAATCGTCTGCGACCTTTGTCAGCGAGAGTCCCTTCGTGTTGGCCTGGACTTCAGAGAAGTAAATACCAAACAGGAGAAGGACCCAGGACCAAACCCAGTAGGACTCCACTCATGACTAGTCGGCAGTCTGATTTGGAGTCCGCTACTTTCACGCTGTGGGTTCTATCTGTGAGCCAGTTTGCAACCCACATAGTGATATAGGGGTTGATGCCAAGCTTAGTGAGTTTTTCTGTGATTTCTGAGTGGGGAATTGTATCAAAAGCCTTGGCCAGATCAAGGTAGGCTGTTTGAACCACCTTGCCTTCATCCACAGCTCTGGTGACTGACTTGAAGTCGACCAAGTTGAGCAGGCGTGATCTACCCTTGGGGATCCAGAGTTTGGAGATTCCCTATATCCTTGTTTTTTAGGTCCATGATGATGTGTTCCATAGCTTTGCATATCAGACTCATCAGGCTGATGGTTCCCAGGGTCTGTAGTCCTTTGTGGAGAGGGATGACTGTAGCAGTGTGCCATTCGGTAGGGACAAAGCCAGAGGAGGCTGTGACTGAACAGGGCACACAGGTGAGGTGCCAGTTCACTCTGTAGCTCATGTGGAACACAACCAGGGATATTGTCAGGTCCCATAGAAGCTGTATTCTTGGCCTTGGACAGTGCTGTTTTAACCTGTGCAGCAGTAATACAGGGTGTCTGGCAATCTACTGGTATTGTGATTGGTTGTTTGGTGGGGCGGGAGAAGGTTAAAGTTGGCACGGAGTCTGTCGGCCAGTATAATAGCAGTGTCTGTTGGCTCCATATAGGAGGTACTGCCATGGAGATTCTTTACATAACTATATAAGGCCTTGTGGTTGTCTTTACTATCTGCTGCAATTCTGTTTTCATAGCTAGCTGTAGAGGATTTGAGGGATCTCAACTTTTTGTTGAGGCTGATATGGGAGTTTTTCCAGTCTTGGGACTTCACCTTATTCCACATCAGTTTCCTCTTTCTATTGTAGAGTTTAATGGCAGGGGACCACCAGATTGGCTTCCTTTTTTTTGGAGGAGAGCATCTTGGTTATATAGAGTATGGTGAGATCCATGTGATTGTGTACGTGTTCTTACAGTGCATTGGTGTATGATTCTGCAGTCACTCAACTATTCTCCATTTGCATGGGTGCCATGAAGTTAGCCACCTCTGTTTTTAGGAGCCCAGAGTTAGCTTTGGAGAAGTTTTTCATGGTGGTTACTTTTGCAGGGGGTAGGAGGAATGTGGATTTCCAAGGGGTGATTGTTTTTTTGGTCTGATCTAACGAGGGAGGAGCGGACTATTGGTGTAAAGCAATGGTTGCCCTTGTTAGTAATGACCAGGTCAAGGATGTCGCTACCTCTAGTGGGGGGGGGGGTAAGAATGAGCTGGTCCAGGGCATTGAAATTTAATGAATTCCAGGAAATGTTGGGCAAGTGTATTGGTACATGACTAGTTTTCCCAGTTAATGGAGGTGTAGTTGAAGTTACCTAGACTTAGGTTGGACCATAATATTTTTCAGGGTGCTTAGGAACTTTGAGAGCAAGTCTTGGGACATGGTTGGAGACTTCTAACAGGCAATGACCTGAATCGCTGTCTTATCTCAGTGTTAGCTGCACCTGAAGTATCTCTTATACATTATGTTGGGCTTTCAGTCTGGAGGTGTGCGCATCCTTTATGAATATGGAAACGCCACCGCCTTTTGGAGCTTCGGTCCAAGTTCTGGGGCCAAAAGGTGTGGAATGAGTTATAGCCTGGCAGTGCAGGGGTGCTTTTTGCTGCCTTGAACCATGTCTCTGTTATAATGTCTGTGTTCTCCATTTTAAGGAGTGCTTCGAGTGACTGCATTTTGCGATTTAGACTTCTAGCGCTGAGAGACCCTCAGACTGCATTTGTTTGTAGCTGTTAAGATGGTAATTTGGTCTTTGGAACATCGCCTAAAAAAGGCACTGTAAGGGTGGCAAGAGCCTTGGCCAGTATGCGGAAGCTCAGGGGTGACAGATGCAGGCCATCTCTGGCAAAGCATAGAGTTCTGTCAGTTATGTCATCCCAGGCAGACAGATACTGGATCCTCTTAGAATGACACCAGAAACTTGGTCTGTTGTTGAACTCAATATCCAAACAAAGGTTTGCAGTAGTAAGCAAAATCAAGAAGCTAATGTTCACCAAAAAAACAATTTATTGAAGTGCTTTTCGTCTGCACAGTGTGCAGACTTCTTCAGAATACAAAGACCTTTAAAAACTTTCTTTAAAAACATTTTTAAACTGGTATGGTGAACCAATCATAGCACACAATTAGTTAAGGTAATTATTTAAAGCTGTTGCATAAATTATTAAGATGAACCATTAAATACGCACAAAATGAACTTTAGTACAAAACCCTCCATGAATACCCTCTGGCAGCAACTATCAAACACACTAGGAAAAATCATATCAAAAACTTAAACTTAAAAGCAGACACAATGAAAGTGAACGAAGTTCATAACCAAAACTACATTATGAAAATATAAACATTTATATCAAGTAAAATAAGTTAAAACTAAAAATATATATATATAAATTAAGACTAATGTGTGTATAATTCATTAATGTTAAACCGAGGTTGTTAGTTGACCGTGATCTCTTACCATCACCTTTTCAAACTTTTCAATTTGAGAACACTGCTTACTGAGCATGACTCATTAAGTCCAGGAAAAGTGCAAGCATTAAGTTTAATTTGCCAAGTTAGTTCCAGTTCTTCTAACAGTAGTGGTGAAGGTGCCCCCCTTCTGTCGTTGTTCACCTGGTCTATTGCTAGAAATTTAAAACTATGGTTCATATGTTTTGAAATGTGTTTGTCAAGTGCATTGTCCAATTTGTTCCTAGTTATCGCGTATTGATGTTCATAGATACATTCACGGAGCCTACACTCAGTTTTTCCAACGCAGGGCATCTTTGACATACTGCCAAATACACCACCATTTTTGAGTTGCAATTAAACCGGCACCTTACCTTACCTTTGGAAATCCTGTGTAATAACCCTGTTAGTCTCTATTATGTATTTACAATAATTGCAATTTTGGCATTTATACATGCCAACAGTTCTCGTAAAGTTCGATGCAGATTGTTCTAACAATAAGTTCAAGTTCTTACCCCTTCTGAAAGTGACAGTTGGGTGGTCTCCCACCTTAATTGCAATGGAGGGGTTACTCTTGAATAATGCCCAATTTTTCTTTATGCTCTCAATCCATTGGTAACTAGATAAGTTGAATGTTAAAATGAGTTTCGGGCCCAAGTGTTTAGGCTTGACCAAGTGGGCCACAGTGCATCCTTCTGTTGATGTGTAAGTAATAGTACCTTGATCCAACTGAGTGTATTTTATGGTTAATATAGGTTTATAAGTGCCATTAAGTCTTTTGACCGTAACTTCATTGACTAGTTCATCAAGGAGTTTTGTGGGATATCCCCTATGTGTGAACATACTCTAAGTAGTTCGTACTCTTTAAAAATCATCATCCTGACTCACTATACGGGCTGCTCTAACAAGTTGGCCTTTTATCACTGATCGTTTCTGATAGCCAGGTGACAGCTTGTAAAGTGCAGGAAGGAATTTGAGTATGTAGTTTTCCTATGGATGTTAGCGACAAAATTACACGCTTCGCTGTTTTTTGACAATGAGATGTCTAAGTAGGTTGTAGTTGCATCACTATAAGAAGAAGTGAAGCTCAGAAAATGTGTGTTAAATTTATCCAATATCATGTTACTAATATTAGCATCACCTTTTACTAGGATAAAGATGTCATCCAAATAGCGTGTATAGAACATAATGTGTTCCATTAGCTCAGGATTCTTAAACACAAAGTCAGTTTCCCAGTGCGCCATGACTGCTTTAGCTATACTCTCCCCACAAGGGGAGCTCATGGCGACCCCCACTTTCTGCAAATAAAAATTCTCACCAAACATGAAAAAATTATTATACAAAATTATTTCAAGTAATTCAATGACCACAGAAATTTCCATTTTTGTAGCTCCATTTTTCTTAAGCACTAAAGTGACCCATTCAATACCAGTGTCGTGTGGTATGCACGTATACAAGTCCTTCACGTCAATCATGAGGAAATTATTACTAGTGTCGAATGCTAACTTGTCAATTTTCTCGAGGAAAGACCATGAATCCTTACAGATCTGAGTTTCAAAAACAAGGTACCTCTGCAGTATAGAATCAACAAACTTGGCACATGGGTAGGTAGGAGAACCCTGACCATGCGTTCTACGTTGGAAAAACCTGAGCGTAGGCTCCGTAAACGTATCTATGAACATCAATACGCGATAACTAGGAACAAATTGGACAATGCACTTGCCAAACACATTTCAAAACATATGAACCATAGTTTTAAATTTCTAGCAATAGACCAGGTGAACAATGACAGAAGGGGGGCACCTTCACCACTACTGTTAGAAGAACTGGAACAAACTTGGCAAATTAAACTTTATGCCTGCACCTTTCCTGAATTTAATGAGTCATGCTCAATAAGCAGTGTTCTCAAATTATAAAGTTTGAAAAGATGATGGTAAGATATCACGGTCAACTAATAACCTCAGTTTAACATTCGTCTTAATTTATATATATATATATTTTTTTAGTTTTAACTTATTTTACTTTATATACATGTTTATATTTTCATAATGTAGTTTTGGTTGTAAACTTCGTTCACTTTCATTGTGTCTGCTTTTATGTTTAAGTTTTTGTTATGATTTTTCCTAGTGTGTTTGATAGTCGCTGCCAGAGGTATTCATGGAGGGCTTTGCACTAAAGTTCATTTTGTGCATATTTAATGGTTCATCTTAATAATTTATGCAACAGCTTTAAATAATTACCTTAACTAATTGTGTGCTATGATTGGTTCACCACACCAGTTTAAATGTTTTTAAAGAAAGTTTTTAAAGGTCTTTGTATTCTGAAGAAGTCTGCACACGGTGCAGATGAAAAGTGCTTCAATAAATTGTTTTTTTGGTGAACATTAGCTTCTTGATTTTGCTTACTACTGCAAACCTTTGTTTGGATATTTTGTTGTTTATTGCTGTCTACATTCTTAATTGTTGAACTCAGTCATTTTCTGCTTGTACTGTGGTATTATTCTGGTTGATGGTAGGATGCAGCTCAGGGCTAGGGTCATACCCGCCTAGGCTACATAATTTGAGAGCTTCTGCATGTCTCTCTTTATGTAGTCCAGGGAGGTATGTCTCAGGTCATTCACATCCACATGTACAATGACAGTCATATTTGTACCTGTTGTTGAGTGACCCGAGTGCGTGCATTATGTGGCGGATCCTGGCACCTGACAGGCAGCTGACTGTTACTTTCTCCTTATTCAACCTAGTGAGTGGGACATCATTGTGCGTCACTATAGAGTCACGTATGACTAGTGTGTTGGGCATGTTGTTTTGCCTTAGGGGCTTTGGTTGAGTGGCACACTGTTTAGACAGTTGTCTCGTGATTAGTGTTGTGTTGTGGTGGTAACGTGCGTTTCTGTCTTGGAGGTCTCTACTGCTTTGGTAAATTTTTATTGAGAGCCTCCAAGAAGGTGGGTGTGTGGTTTGTGTTTTTATGTAAAGGCAGTGCCAGTGTGTGTTCTGGAGGGTTGTATGTTCCATATGGTGTGGTGCAAGTATTGACCTTCTCCTCTTGACCAGCTATTCCGGTCTTGGCTGGAGAGTGCGTGGCTTCCAGTTTGGATATATAAGTGCATCTCTCGCAAGTCTGAGTGTTAGAAGGTAAGAGGAGAGGGTTGTCTGTACATGAGGCAGTTGCTACATTGCCACAGAATGCCCAAGTTCACCAGGTTAATAGGAGAAAGCTCAGGGAACCGACTTTTAGACATGCCTGGAGGGGTGGGCATTGAAAATAAGTACTGGATCTGTTTCCTTGTAGAATGTTTAGTGCTGGTAGCAGTTTTGTGTGCTACAATAATTGCTACAAGAAGTCTGGTAAAGTGCTAGACTAATAAGCTAGTATAAGTGCAGGAGAGGAGACCTAGTAGATTTAAGGGAAAAATTGAAGAGCAGACTCTGGCACCACTCGGAAGCTTACAAACTGTCCTGGATACAGGAAGTCTGTATCTGAACTAGACTAGTTACAGGAAAGGCAGGAAACTAGCGCAAATGCGGGCTTTTAAACTGAAAAGTTGAGAGATGGAAAAAACTGTCCAAACAGCCAATAAACCACAATATCTGGGCCAGAAACCACTCCTCTTGTGGTAGATAGGCTACCTAATGCTTACCACTCCCCTGATAAGCTAGAAGGCTTCCCTCCAACACAGGAAGGCTTGGGGGTTCAGGAGCTTACAAACAGTCCTAGATACAGCAAATTTGTATCTGGACTAGACTAGCTGCAGGAAAGGGGGGAAACAAGTGCAAATGTGGGCTTTTAAATCGGAAAGTTGAGAGAGATGGAAAAACTGCCCAAACAGCCAATAACTACAATTTCTGGGCCAGAAACCACTCCTTATGTGGTAGACGAGTTAGTCATCACTACCAAGTCTTGAACCCAGGAACCTGTGCACTACGATCAGAGCAACATACCTCTACACCATCTGAGCTGTAAGCTCTGAAGTTGTTGTCTTCGTTTGATCTTCAACTTTTGGGTTACCTGATCTGGCACGGATCCGACTCAGCCGATATCCAGCATATGATCCGAGCTCAAAGCTCCTCCCCTACCCATTATGCCCTTGTCTAATTACTCCCTTCATATCTTGTTTGCAGCGCTACATCTCCGCATTGTGATCCATGCTCTCTGCTGTTTTGTTTTTTTTTTTTTTTTTTTTTTTTTTTTTTTTTTTTTGGGCAAGTGATTCTTTTTTCACTTCTAATTCTTCTTTTTTTACTCCTTTCTGCTTTCAACCCTTCCCTCGTGCTTTTGCGATAGGATGATGTGGAAGTTCATCAGCACCCAGATGCATATGGGAGTTTAGCCTGCCGCCCTCTTTCCAGAGCAGGGGAGCAGGCAGTCCGTATTCATCCCTATTACTCACTCCTCCAGTCCGACCCCCAGTTTTGTAGCCCTTGGATCCAGGGACACTTTGTGTTGAGGGGCCAGCTCTGATGGTACCTTGTACCTCAATGCTGGCCATGGCTGTGAGCAGGTCTGATCCAACTAGCTTGGATCTGACAGGTTCTCAAGCCGTAGCCTCGCCATCTGATCCGGGGGGGGTGGTGTCTGTTCCGAGTTTCAGAGCAGAGTCCTCCATTTGGTATCTCAGCGCCTGGAAGTTCGGCTCTGATGCCCTGTCAGGTTAGGGGGTGACTGCTCCTTGTACAGTCTTTTCTCAAGAGGTTTGTTCCCCTTCGACTTTCAACGTGGTGGAGAGGGTACTCTCTATTCATTCAAGACCCTTGACAATCTTGTCTTCAGATTCTGCCCTGGCTCCCTCTGTTTCTGGTGTGGATCCGGCCATTCTACTATCTCAGGGACAGCCTGCCGCCTCTTTGCCACAAGGTGGTCTCTCTTGGGAACAAGAAATCGTTGGCGATTCCTCCCCAGAGACCCCCACTGAGGAGGTTCCTCGCAAATGTAATTGCAAAAGGAGGCACTTAGACTCCCCACCGGAGTCCCTCACCGAAGACTCAGATTTGGAGGAAAAAGAAGGTACCCCCAGTCCACCCCTCTGAGGATGTCTCCTTTGGAGACATCATGGCACTCATTTGTCAGCGTAAGGGGTGGTCTTCCCAAAAAAACAACCCCAGATGAATATGTATTCCTGGAAGCATTTTGTGCAGGACCCTCTACTTCCTGGGTGTCCCCTCCCATGGATCCTTTAGTGGATCTTATTACATCTCGAGCATGGAAGGAACCGGACACGGTGGAGCCAATTCCCAAACACCCGGACAAGGTTTTGAGCCCCCCCTTTAGACAGGTCCCATTGGAATAAAGGATCTCCGTTTGATGCCATGGTGGTGGCAGCAGCCACCAAGAAGGGGAGCTCGCTCAGGAGTGCTCTGCGATCCACCCTCCTGACCAAGAGTCAAGGATGGTGGATCATTTCAGGAAGCGGCTGTATGCTTCAGCGACCTTCTCTGTATGGGTGCTGAATTACATGGCACATGTAATTCGACTACAGCGAGACATAGTGAAGGAGATTGCTGAGTTGACCCCTGGGTCCATGTCAGCAGAGGACAAGGTGTTTTCCGCTCGTATGGTCACCACAAAGTCGGTTGCTAACACCTCTATGCGTCTACTCTCCCATGTGACTGATGGCGCTGCTAGAGCTGCCGTTACTGGCATTGCCATCAGGCAACATGCCTGGCTCCGGCTCTGTGTGTTTTTGGAACCCTTTAAGGCATACTTTGCGAATACGCCGTATGACTTTCTCCCTTGTTGGGAAGTCGGTACGTGACACCTTGGTTCAGAGTTAGGACAGGAAGACTCTGTCTGCCATGGTGATCTATTTTTGGCTTCTGAACGATCCTTTTCTAGGAATCAGCGATGGACCAAGATGATGTTCCCGAACACTGAGTTTTTCCCCAGGACACATCTTCTCCCAGGGGCAGAGGGGGGATTTGATGGATGCTTCCATAGAGGCAGATGGGGTCCAAGAAATCATGAGTCTGAAACCTTTCTCGGATAGACTCGCACAGCAACCCTGAAGGGTTGCCCGGCTGCTTGTCTCTGGAGGCAATCTGAGGTCATCCTCTTGCTACACCTAACAGCGTGGGAGTCCATCACGGAAGATTTTTGGGTATTGCAAATTATATCCAGAGGCTATTCAATCCCTTTTATCACACCACCATGTCCACCCAAACCCCTCCCGGACATTCCACTCGTGCAGTGGGAGGATGCAGCACTGGAAATTGCAAAGCTGCTAGAAAAGTGAGTCATTCAACCCATCCCCCCCAGACCAGTCAGGTTTGGGCATTTATTGCAGGTTTTTTTGGGTGCCAAAGAAGACTGGGGGACTTTAGACCCATCCTGGATCTCTCCACCTTGAACCTGTCTGTAGCCAAGACAAAATTGCAGATGGTCTGTCACCCTTCTATCTATCCTGCCCTTCCTCCAGGAGTACGATTGGATGTGCTTGATCAACCTCCAGGATGCGTAGTACCATATTAAAATAGATAGGTGCTCTCGGAGGTTCCTCTGCTTCCAGCTGGGAGCCAATCATTATCAGTACAGAGCGCGCTCCCCTTTGTCTCACCACAGCCCCCCAGGGTGTTCACCAAATTGACGGCAGTAGTAGTGGCTCACCTCTGAGACTCCAGGGCATACAGGTCTTCCCCTACCTGGATGATTGGCTCCTTGCTGCCCCTTCCAGGCATCAGCTCAATCAAGCGAGAGATTCCTTTCTTCTCTTAGCCCAGCAGTTGGTCATTTCCATCAATTTTAACAAATAGTCTCTGGCCCCAGTTCAGGTGTTAGATTTCATTGGGGCTTGACTGGACATAATCCAAACCAAAGTCTTTCTTACCCCAGACAGAATTCAGTCTCTGAAACTACATGTCCTTTGCATTCTCCAAGCTAAGTCACCGACAGTGGAAATGGTGTTAAAGGTGTTGGGGTCCATGGCGGCAACTATCAATCTCTTGCCCATGGCACATTTTCACATGCGGGTTCTTCAGTGGACTCGCTCACAGTCCAATGGTCCAAGCTAGATCTCCCGTTGTCTCATCCTGTTCGAATCTCTCAAGTGTGCAGGGACTCTTCTCTGGTGGAGTCATTCCCCGGATCTGACTCGGGGTCACTTCTTTCTTCCACCGTCCCCCTCTACCACAGTGACCATGGACTCCTCCCTACTAGGGTGGGGGGAGCACTGCTTGGTAAGGGCAGTTTGACACACGGTCCCTCTATGAGACCAGATTGCATATCAGCGTCCTGGAGATGAGGGCAGTGCTTCTAGTGTTGCAGGCTCTCCATGCCAATCTTCCCCCAGAGACGATTGCCATCCAGACAAAACAATGTCAGTCTGGTACATCAACTAACTGGGAAGCAGGTCTTATCCTCTGTCGTAAAGCCATGAGAGTGTGGGAGTGGGCGGTCTCCACCGGCAGTTTTCTGATAGCAACGCACATTCCGTGGAGGTCAAATATTCTAGCAGACAGGCTCAGCAGGGCTATTCTGATGCCTTACGAGTGGTCTCCGAATCCTTCAGTAGCGGAACAGATCTTTCACAAGTGGTGGGGTCAGCCTTGGTGCAATCGCTTCTCCTCTACTCTCCTTCCAGTGCGAAATGGGGTCAGCCTTGGTGCAATCTCTTCTCCTCTCCTCTCCTTCCAGTGCGAAATGCAGTAAGTTCTTTGCTCTCATCCATCCATCAGGAGAAGCCCCCAGAGATGTTCTGATTCATTCTTGGACCCCCGATCTTCTGTATGCTTATCCCCCCCCCCCCCTGATTCCAAAATTCCTTCAGGAAGCTCACAGACTAGGGAGCATAGTTATCCTCATTGCTCCATTCTGGCCTCGTCAAGTATGGTTCACCTCTCTCTAGCCTCATTTGGTGGCTTCACCATGGACGTTGGATCCAGTTCCATCCCATCTGTCAGGGATTCCCCATCCAGACTTGGCCAGTCTGAAGCTCACTGTTTGGCTGCTCCAGTTCCCTTGATAGTCAGGGCTCCCGGTTTATCTTCACCTGTCGAAAAGATTCTAGTGGCGGCTCATAAATCTTCCACTAGAAAGGTGTATTTCAGCAAATGGAAACGTTTTTCGATCTTTGCCTGAGTGTGCCCTATATCCCTTCACTGCCCTGGTGTTCGGGGTTTTGGAATTTTTGGCAGGGATTTTTCAACAAGGTGCTAGTTCTTCTACAGTTAAGGTCCAACTTGCAGTGGTTTCCAGTTTTCATGTAGGTGATAATATGGCTTCCTTAGCATCCTCTAAGCTTTGCAAAGCCTTCCTGAAAGGCACCTTTCTCCTTCGGCCCCCAGTGAGGGACCCAACACCACCATGGGATCTTGCATTAGTTCTGAAAGCTGTAGTTTCATCCCATTTTTGAGCCTGCAGCTTCTGTGGATCTACAATTTCTGCCATGGAAGAAGGCCTTGGTAGCTATTACTTCTGCCAGGAGGGTTTTGGCGCTTCAAGCGTTGCTGATAAAGGGCTTGTATGAGTTTTCATAAGAACAGGGTATCCTTGTGTGTACTATACCACCAAGCCAACGAATAGTCCAACCTTTTATTACTTAGCGCCTCGGCTATATAGCCGAGGCGCTAAGTAATAAAAGGTTGGACTGTTCGTTGCGTTGGTGGTATAGTTTTCTTGTTTTGCTTTCCTAGTAGTATATATCCTTGCATACTAGCCCATCGTTCCTCTCTAAGGTAGCTTTGGAGTCAAATATTAATGAAGTGTTTAATCTCCCAGTCTTTTTTCCAAATTTTCAAAACAAGGGAGAATATAAATTGCACCTGTTAGATGTGCAGTTACTCTTTATCTGCACAGGACTAAATCCTTTCGCAAGTCTGGCCAGCTTCTCATTTCCTACTCTAAACCCCTTTTGGGGAAACCAATATCTAAAGTCTCCATCACCCGTTGCATTTCCCAGTGTATTATTCTGGCGTACTCTGTTAGGGGGATATCCCCACCAGGTCATGTGAAAGCACATTCCACCAGATCTATGGCTACTTCAGCCTCCTTTTGGTCTAGAGTTTCATTAGATGATATTTGCTCAGCAGCCTTTTGGTCCAAAGTTTCGCTGGATGATATTTGCTCTGCAGCCACTTGGGCTTCATCTCATACCTTCATTTAGCATTATAAATTTGACATCGTAGCCAGGAACATGACATCTTTTGGCTCCGTCGTGCTCTGGAATAGCCTTCCATGAGGGCCTCCCAGGTGTGTAGTAGCTGGGGACGCTTTCACACAGGTTGAAGATTAAATGAAGAAGACAACTTCAGGTAAAGAAGTTATGTACTTACCATAATGTTCCATCTGAGTTGGTTGTTCATTTATCTTCAACCATTCCTCCCTCCTTCCCCCTGCCTTGCATAGACTACGTGGTGGCTTAACGAGTAGAGGGATGTGGTCACCTCCAGCATGCATCTTACCTTCTACCTGTTTTTCCTTATGCAGATGTCTAGTTTGAAATAGTGTTTGGGATGGGTGAGGAAGTTAGTTGGGCAGCAAACTCGATCTGAAGGAAGGAAGGAGACGGGCATTATGGGTAAGGTAGGAGAGGAGCTTTGAGCTTGGATCAGGTGCTGGATATGCAGTTGAGTTGGGTCCGTGCTGGATCCGGTAGCCCACAGGTTGAAGACAAATGAACAACCAACTCAGATGGAACGTTATGGTAAGTATATGACCTTCTTTTTTTTCCTGACTGAGATTTGTGCAGCTGCTGTGTGGTCTACAGTGCATACCTTGTCTCTCACTATAAACTGAATGTACAATCCAGAACTCCTTCATCCTTTGGTTCTGCTATTCTCAAGAACATCCTTCCATAAGTCCACCCAGGAAATCCTCTAGCTAGGAATTTTGTCCCAAAGGTTGAATTAGACGAAAATGTATAACATCAGATGCGAAAGTTATATACTTAGCAGAACAATAGATCTATATTATCCTATTTTTGTCTGGTTCGACATCCCTCCCACCATCCCCCTTCCAATTAATCTCCTTTGAGAATGGGTAGCGTCTATGGGAGTCTCCTTGTCTCTAACCTCAACAGGTTAGCTAACATTCCATTTCTTATCCTTGTTCGTCCCTTTCTATTGAATTATGTTTTATCCGTCTGTAATTTTATTTCTTTTTGGGTATATTCTTACATGGAGCAAACTTGATCTGAGGCAGTTTGACAGTGGCAAGGGAATTATGGGCAGAGGAGCCGTCAGAGCCCTGGTTCCAAATGTTTGAAGATGCCAAGTCCCAAAGTTGAACCAAATGAAAATAGGACAATGCAGATCTGTCATTATGGTAAGAACAAAACTTTTTTTTTTTTTTTTTTTTGAGTGTTGAGCATGACTGGTTAGAGAAATATTTGCTCTACTTAAAGGGGTAATTTTTCGGTAAGGATTTGAGTTATGAATTTTTGCTAGTGGTGATAAGGCAGTTCAGTATAATGCCAAAATTGTTTTTGGTTACGTGAATGGGCCTGTTGCTGTGAGCTGTAGTAATCTCTTTTTGGTGTTAATTAGCAGGGTCTTAACTTTGTTGCAGAGTTGATTGTACTCCTGGTGTGGTAAGTAGTTAGTTTAAATTGTTTCCAATTAGAGTCCGTCTTTCGTCACATGGTAGATGCAAAGTGTGAGCAAAGGAATAGGTTTGTTATGAAGTTTTATCGCCCTAATAAGGCACCACTTGGTTTAAGATATAGAAGGCAGTATTTAAATAGTCTACTTCCAAATCCAACCTTAATGGCCACAGAAGTGGTCAGTGTACAGTTCTGAGAGTTGAGAAGAACATCTTGGTTAAAGTTGCGTTTCGTATTAGGACTGCATATATGTATGTAATGAGGACATTTTTTAGGTTGCTTCCAGAGTCTGACAAGCTGCATGCAGAGGAAATTTTGCTGGTTGCTAATATACAGTCTAGGCTACTTTGTTTTCAAGTCACCTTGTGCATCCTTATGTTTTTGCTTGCTGCATTATCTGAGTTAATCCTGATGTCTGTGTTTAAAGGTGTGTGAAAGAAACAAGGTAGATTCCAGCCTACTTTTAAAGCCACTTAAAAGATATTTGTACACATGGAATACTTCAGCTGCAGCTCTTACTTGGCTGTGGGTAATGCAGGATTTACCACAACTGGTGTGGCTTGACCATGAGGATGAAGCCTATGTGATCAAAACAAAGCTTAGAAAGTTTCACTCAGTGATACTTGAGAACTGGAGGCTGTTGGGGTTCACACTTCATGTAGTTGGGGCATCTGAATGTTAGCCCCAAACAGGTACTTCTGTGAGAATGGGGACTGGGCAGTCTAAAGAACCATGTTGAGGGTACAACAAGGATCTACCTATATTTTAATTTCCCTGTAGAATCCCCCTTGGTAAAACAAGTGATATAAGTTTTTGTTATCTCCGCTATTTAATGCAGGATAAATTTGTTACAGATATTCAAGGTGGATTTTTTAATTGCTGTTGACTTTCCCTTTCCTCTTCCCTGGTTATCTCTAGTGGAAGTGACATCACTTTGATTTTAGTATTGCATGCTTTTTGCAAACTATGCAGTTTAACATATGAAAAAGAACTACAGGTATGCCAGTGGGACTTTTTTTTTTTTTTAACCAACACATGCATGGCTACCATCAGGACTGTGACACTTATTTTAATTAGATGCCCACTTAAAGACTTCAGTAAAGCTATCCTGGGGTATACATTGCTGTTTTCACTTGCTGCAAGAGCATTTTATGAGGGTCTGCCTTATTGTTGACAGTAGGCTGATAATTGACAGTATAGCACACCCCATGCCTCAATGGGATCACCCTGAGCATAATAGCACAAAACACCCAAGACTGTTTCACACCCTGTAGCAAGGGATGGCAGACATGTACCAAAGTACACAATTACTCTGCGGCAAAATGTCTATGCTGCATTGCCAACAGCTTTGGCTTGATTTTAGGCTATTATAGCCCAAGCAACACTATCTTGTGACATTTATTTCTGATCAAGGGGACTGCATCTTAGAGCTTCCCTACACCCAATACATGGTGAGATAATATAAACTTTATTTGTTCCATGTTAGAATTCTGCTTCTTCTAGCACTTGGTACCACATTTTGTGTGTGCATGAGATAAGTGACGTTGGTTAGAAACAAGCTTTCTCCTCTGTTAGTTCACCTGACTTCAACCTATTCTGAGAGTAGAATATATTTAATAAGCAGTTCCCAGTACATCCGAATCAATCGTTAGTAAGATGTCTATTTTCTCTGATACTTATGATATTAAAGACTTTATAACATCCTAGGAGTAGGAGACCTATATTAATGGTTCTAAATACTCGTTATTTATTTCCACTCACATTGTTACTGCCTTATTTATGCCTCTTTTATCTTACTCACCTAAAATTCTCCGGCACTGATTCTCTCTTGCTAATCCTAAAATCCCTTTTGCTTATTCACCCCTTCAAGCAGAAGTCAGCTTCACCAAAACAAACGGATGTACTGAAATGTTTAGAGCTTGTTTTGCCTTAAAATGTTGAATACCAACAGATGTAAATTTAACATTACAAATTCTGAAAATGCACACCAATATTCCCCTCGGTAATCATCAGTTTTGTAAATGTTATAGTTGGGTCAGGTTTTTATAGTACAGTCTTGAATAATTTGCTATTCCACAAATACCTTACCTCAGTGCTGAAAAGGTGAATAATTTAACTGTATTGTTGTGCAGTATGTGTGTTTGGTTAGCATATCAATTTTTTCTCCTTGGTGCTAGCCGAAATAAATATATATATATATATATATATATATATATATATATATATATATATATATATATATATATATATATGCATATTCGTACATTTGTATGCAACCTCCATTGACCTCCCCTCTCCTGTCACAGCATTTCACACAGAGTTTCGTCTCACTGCCACCTGGTTTAGTACATTCTATAGTAGTGGAACAAAAATGCAGGACTAGATGCTTACATTATTTGACATCGTACCTGGTACACTGATCAACAGCCAGATAGACAGAGTTTGCATTTAGGTGCTGCTTACTCCTTATGTATCACAATAAAAATGCTAACTGTATATATGTACCGCTGTTCCAGTCACTGTCACTGAAGGTGATCTGTCTTAAGTGCTCTTAGATTAAAACCTTCATTGCAATTTACATAGCTTATTATATGGAAAACAAAGTACATATTACTTATTACTGCTAAGTATAACTTAAATCTAAAGCTGTGACAAGGGCAAAAGCATTTATCTCTTGTTTTAAGTAATGACCATGGTTTAAACAAACGGTACCAGTTTGAATCCTCAAGTGAATTTTGACATGGATCTTGCATAGGTTATGACTGCTGCGGTGGTGCAGCGATTAGCATCGTCTCCTCACAGCAAGAGGTTCTCCCGTTCGATTCACGGCTGGAGTGCCTTCTATGTGGAGTCTGCATGTCCTCCCCACGGTCGAATAACGCTAAAGACATGCAGTTAGATGTGAGTGTGAATGGGCGTGCCTTTGTTGAAGGTTGGGCTTTGGGCTGGCAACTCGGCACCGTAAAAATCCACTGCCAATCATGAGCGGACCAGAGTTCCGCTGTGGCGACCCCTAATCGGGAAAAGCCAAAAGATCATCTTGCATAGGTTATGACAACAGTCTCCTTTAATAAATTTGTATGTAGATATTATTCGGGAACAGTTATTTTTCCTATGTATGCATACATACATGCGCACACGCACGCAAATGCATTGCAAGTGTCACATGTTTTTTCTGCTGCATCAGTCATTTGCAAGTGGATTTCAGGCTGCTTGTCAACTGAACATACCTTGAGAGAAGTAACCAAACTTATTGTTTTGAACACTTTTTTTTTTTTCTCTGTTTCCTTAAAATGACTGACCAATTCACGTGTTTGACCCCAGAAAATATGTTTGGCTACTTTGCTGTCACACTTAGTGGTTTTCTATTAAGTTTTATATTGCTGTGTGATTTTAGTTGTTTACTCTTCTTTTTTATCTATACTAAGGCTCTAGAGAAAAACAAACAATGGCTAGTTTATGACCAGCAGCGTGAAGCCTATGTTAGAGGACTTCTGGCAAGGATCTTTGAGCTAGAGCAGCAGGTGGGGCAAGTGAACCAAGGAACCCGTCAGCATCAAAATGAACCTGCTTCAAAAGGTATGGGCTTTTAACATAATGGCATGTGTGCATATTATACACAAGGCCGAAAATGACTGACATGAATTTAAATGTGCTTTTTAATTCATTTTATGAGACACTTTTCTGGGCTGTAAGACTCTTTTACCAATATGCAAGTACAACATTAATTTCATTGTTGTGAGAATGTGTATAGCTCAGTTCTTGATCATTTTGTACTTGTATTTTCACTGCAGTCTAGACTTGTAACTTTCCATTTTATTGGAACTTTCTTCTTTAACCTTTTTTTTCTAGAAGAACTATTACAGTTGGTGTGTCTTTAAGAGATGTTGAAACTGGGTAGCTATCTAAGAACCAAAAACAATGATTTGGTAAACAGTCTGGAAATTTGTGTGAAAGTTTCATTAGAATATAACTAAAAGCTTTTGAGCAGATTTGTGTAGCAACTCAAACCAAATCCATCAGGATATAAAAGCTGCACAATAGAAATATAACCATCATGGACTGTCATCACCATGATTGACTATAATTGTATTTTATGTTGGCTTTATTTTTTCATTTATTTACATTTTGTTTTTCCTGCATAGAACACCAATCAAAGCAAGACCATTTGCAGCTCAGCCTGGGTTGCATTCACATTTGTAACAGATATGTTTTGAGCAGAAACATCTTTAGAAATGAGAAAAAAGGTGCAAACAAGATGATATGCACAATATTTGCAAAAGCACAGGTGTACAGGTTAAAATGAAGAATA
>NC_056748.1:885285639-885288139 GCF_019279795.1 Protopterus annectens | reverse complement strand
GAGTTTGAGATTAGAAAGGTGATTGAGAAGATGGGTATGTGATGGTGTTGAATGCCTTGGATAGATCAAGAAGGACATTGGAGACCATTTCTTCAGCATCACAAGCATGGTTAACTATGTCTAAGAAAGAGAAGAGAGCAGTTTTAGTACTATGGCCAGGACGGAAGCCGTGTTTGTGTTAGGGCTGAGCAGTTGGTTATTGAGGAGGTGGGGCATGAGTTGCTGGTGAATGCATTTTTCAAGTTCTTTTGAAATTTTCCTAAGAATGGCTTTTGGTCTGAAGTTAAAGATGCTATTGTTTTTTCCTCCTTTTTGGTGGGGCAAGATGTAGGCGTCTCTACATAATCTGGGGATGTAAGATTCCTAAATGGATCTATTGATGAGAATGCTGATGGGGATGGCGATACCATCTGCAGCGTGCTTGTGAAAGAGTGAGGGAATATTGTCGGGGGCAATGGAGCATGGCTTAAGTTTGGAAAAAAGCTTTTTAATGTAGGAAGTTGAGACTGGTTTTAGCTGAAATGTAGGGGGAGGATTAGCAGTGGGGATTGTGAAGTAGAGGGGTAATTGGTATTAAGGGGAGGGGATGTAGTTTGGGAAGGTCTTTGTGAGTTCAGCTATAGAGCTGGTAAAGAAGTAGTTAAAAAGGGTGGCAATTTCTGTGTCTGTTTTATTTTTGTTGGGACAGGGATTGAATTTAGTGCCAGGATGCATAAGCGAGCTGGTGGAGTTCCAGAATTGTTTGGGATTTTTGGAGTGCGTGGACTGTAGTTTGGTATAAGACTATTTTTATTATTAGTAATATGCTTTTTGGTTAGATTGCGGAGTTGCTTATATTGAAGGAGGGTGGCTGGGTGTTTATTTTTGTTGTAAAATTTCCATATGTTATCTCTTTGTAGCATAAGTGTTTTTGTGTCCTCTGTTAGCCAAGGGGCGAAGTTTTGTTTTATTTGTTTTGTCCGGGGTGGGGCTTGGGAGTTTAGGATGCTTATGAAGGTAGTATTGATGGAGTCTAAGGCTTTATCTAGTGGAAGAGTTTTTGGGATGTCCCAATTCGTTAGTTTAATGGTTTCCGAAAATATAGAAGGGTTAAAGTTTGAGAGGTTATGAGTATGGGTATATTGGTGTTGGTGTGAGGAGGTATGGGAAGCTCAGTGAATAAAGGCTGGGAGTTGATCACTCATTGTGTCTGGTAGAATACCAGAGTCAGAGATCTTATTATGGTGAGAGACTAAGATCCAGTCCAGGATGGACCCCGGGGGACTGTTTCTGTTAGGTCTGTTAATGCTGTTGATTAGTTGTGTGAAATTAAATAGATTGATAGAGAGGGAGTATTGTTATTGATTCTATTCCAGTCAATGTTTACATCACCTAAAATGTATGTTTCTAGTTTGTTAGTTGAGGCCCGAGAGAGAGTGTTTTCTAGGGTGTTGGTGTTGTCTCTATGGGGGATGCAAATGACCACAATGCAGATGCTTTTGTGTTTATTCATTTTGAGGATCCCAGTGACTAGTTCGGCACTGTTGAACTGAGGAATGGGGTTCTGGTAGGGACAGAGGTTCAGTAGGCTGTTACAGGTTAAGGCTACTCACGGCGGTCGTATCTGAGAGATTGAAAGCCGGGGGGGGGGTACAATCTCAGAGTTAGAGATATGGGGTTTTAGCCATGACTCTGAGACTGCCATTATATCTGGTTGAGTGTGGTTTGGCCAAGCGTGGAAGAGTGTTATTTTACACTCTGGGTGTTAATGGTAATTAGCTTTAGGTAATTATCGTTGGTCCTATATGAAGAGGTAGGGCAAGAAGGATTGATACTAGTCATAATTCCAGGGTTGGGGTGAACATCTCCTGCTAAAGCAAGCCAATTGGAGGAAGAAAGGGGCAGAACCTTTGTTCTGTGACATGTAGTTAGTGGGAGAAGCAATTTCAGTTTGGTTGTAGGAGGTTTTAAAGAAATGGTTAGGATCTTTAGTTTAAAATATTGAATTGGATTAGGTTGAAGTAGGGAGAGGGATATGTGGTAAAAGTTGAAAGTCTTGGGGAGGGGAAGGGAGAGATTGAGGGGATGGAGGGGGAAGGAGGTGGTAGTTTGTAGGAGGAATAGGAGGTAGCATTGTAGACAGTTATTAGGAGAAAATGCATATAGAGGAGATAAGGGAAGTTTGTAGAAGTGCAAGAGTCATGGTTAAATAGAGTATGATTACAGCAGGTAACTGGGTAATAGGCGAGTGTTTGGTGAGAAGGAGGAGGCGTTTGAGTACAGGCTGGTAAAAAAATAGAGAAGGGGTGGGATTACCAATTGAATGAATGCTGGGAGTGGGGTAGAGAATTGGATTGGTTTAGTGGAAGGGGAGGAGATTCAAAGTTACAATAAAGGTAAGTGTACTAAGGTGGGTGGGAATTGGGGGTAGGGTAGCAAAGTGAGCCCGCAGGGCGAACAGAGTGGGTAGAGCCACTGAGGGAGTGAACCCGAGGAAAACAATCCGAGGAGAGATGAAGGG
>NC_056748.1:885230639-885280639 GCF_019279795.1 Protopterus annectens | reverse complement strand
ATCCTTCACTGGCAGTTTGCAAGCACACATTCAGAAAAATCTAGCTACTGCTGTCTGCCCTACAATTCACGTCTAACGAGCCCATGTGCCGACTTTCCAACATGGCATATGTCACTGCAAGAGCAGCAGGCACTGGCATTTCTGTTTGTCAGCATGCACCTCTGCAATGTTGTGTAGAGCTTTAAAGTGTCCTTCAATAATGCACCTTTTGATGGTTCAACACCATTTGGACTCAAGGTGACACTTTCCAGAAGCAAGCAGTGGGGCAAGATTCTGTCAGCTGTGGGCATACATTTTTCCAGCTCCCAAAGGACTTAATCCTGGAATAAGAAGGAAGGGAAGAAACTTTGTTTTCATAAGTCCCAGAATTTTACCCAGTACACCTCTGGCTACTGAGTCCCCAGAGGCAGAGGGGAGAATAACTTTAACATTAATGGATATCACCCAAGGTGTAGAAGTTGACCACAGAGTCTAGGGTTTTAAGGTCTCTTTACTGAGAAATGCTTCCAGCACTCCTGAGCAGTTGCCTGACTGCCACACACTGGAGGCAGTCAGACGTTTATCTCTACACTATCATACTTGGCTAGCCATCATTCAGTATTCTTGGGTGCAGAAGATAATTATGTGAAGTTATTTTAACATGTGGTGGTGTTCTCTTTGATTTCCCCTAACAGACAAAAATAAAATCCCGAACGTTTCACCCATCCAGAGGGAATTGGCAGCAGAAGCGTCAAACCTGCTGGAAAAGAGAGTCCTCTAGGATGTTTCAGCAGACTAGCAAAGATCTGGAGTCTACTTATCTTTTTGTCTCTGAAAAAAAATTGGTGACGTCATACTCAGTTTGGACCTCACTCAGATCCGTTTGTGAAGAAGACTGAATTCTGGATGGTCATGATGCAGTCCATTCTACCTCTTTTGAAGAAAGACAGCTGGATATGCTTGGTAGACCTTCAGGATGCTTACTATCATGTAAAAATAGCAAGGCAATCCAGAAGGTTTCTTCATTTTTGGCTGGGAGATGTTCATTTCCAATTTAGACCACTGCCGTTTGGTCTCACAACAGATACCCTAGGGTATGCACTAAGCACATGGTGGTGGGAGCACCTTGCTTAAGACTGCAAAGGTTCCCAGTGTTCCCCTATTTAAAAAACTAGCTCCTCACCTCTTCCACTAAAGATCTACTAATCCAATACAGGGGCTTCTTGCTCCATTTCTCACCGTTTAGGCATTACAGTAAGCCTGAAGAAAAGCCAGCTGACACTGATGTAAGCAATGGAATTCATAGGATGACACCTGGATACAGCATCCCAAATAGCCAAACTACCAGACTAAAGAGTTCTGTCAGTCTTTAAGTTTCAGGAGTCCTCCCTTCCTCCAATCTCTCAGCAAAACTGATTTTTTTTCTGTTATTGGGGGCAGTAGCTGCATTGATTTACACTGGATCCACAGGTAAGGTATTACATGAGGGTACTGCAATGGACCCTTTCTGTTCAGTGATGTTGCATCTTTCTCTTTACTTTCCAGTACAATTTGCATCAGTTTGCAGGCATCATACTCTGGTGTTTGATCTCCACTCTTGTCTCATGGGCTCGACTATCCATGAAGGCCATTGTGACAGTGAATGCCTCACTTCTGAGAAGGGCAGAGGGATTTTGAACGGAAGATGGTCCAAGACGCATGGTCCACTACTGAAGCCAATCTTCATATCATTGTCTTCAAAATAAGGGTGGTCCTAGCGTAGGAGGCCTTTCAGGACTGGCTTTCCAAAGGTGCGATTTCCATCCAAACAAAATGGAGGTAATCTGATACATTAACAAGCAAGGGGGAATCTGCTCATATGCATTATGCTAGGAAGCCATTAGAGCAGGGGTCTGCAACCTGTGGCTCTGGAGCCGCATGTGGCTCTTTCACCCGTAGTCTGTAGTGGCTCCCTTTAGCTTTGAAAAATAATTGCCACTCTAACACACACACACACACGATAGTGATCGAGTGATGGACTTTAAATATTGTTCTTATAAACATAGAAACTTGCTAGTATAACACGATTTCTGTTGCCAAGCATTCCGCACACACAAAGCGATTGAGTGATCCCCTGGCAGAAGCAGCATCTCCTGAAAGGTTTCCATACTTCTCAAAAGTCTTACCACAAGAAATCTGGACAGAGCCACAAGCAAAGGGGAACAAAGGAACAAAAATAGGGACGGACTTTACATATTGCTAGAATAACATGGTTTGTGTTAACATGCATTTTCCACACACACACACACACACACACACACACACTCTCTCTCTGTCTCTCTCTCTGTCAATTGTGCAGATTTTGACAGAATGTCCTGACTTTTGCCTCATATAGTTGGTCTGTTTCTGATAAAATTGTGGTTTTCTGGCAAATCATTGAGGTCTGAAGTCAGAAAAAATAGACATTCACGTTTCAGACTTCATACCCTTCAGAAAAATTCATGCTAATGCAAAATCTGATATTCTATTATCTTTCTAAGTTTGTAAGAGCAATATTTAAAAAGTGTCCCTATTTTTGGGCCTTTGTGTCCCATTTATTATGACTGTCCATATTTCTTGTTCTAAGAGGTCAAAAGATATGACACACACACATACTGAGAGCAATCAAGCAATCCTAACAAAGGGACAAAAATAGGGACGGATTTTAAATATTGCACTTATAAACTTTGTTCTTTTATATTTAGTATAATAACTACATATAAAACTTTATACGCTGTGTTATCTTCATTTTAGGGGTCAAATAGGTTTTGTGGCTCCCGATGAATTTTATTTGGTGGGAGAGGGGCCAAAATGGCTCTTATGATAGTGAAGGTTGCAGACCCCTGCATTAGAGTATGGCAATGGGCAATGTCTTCTCAACACTTTTTTTTTTTGTTTTGAGCAGGTTCTGTCTTGTCCCATGAGTGGTGACTGATTTTCAGTCGCTAGGGCCAGCTGTGCTGCTACCTCTTTTCTTCTCACCTAAACACCAAGTGCAGTAGCTACTTTGCCATGAGATCTTCCCAGAAGGATAGTCACCAAAGTATGCTGTAGTCGTACAATTAGCCCCCAGATCTCCTTTCTTCTAATAACCAAATTTCTATAGAAAGCCATCTGGTACAAGGCAACAGTGATTCATTGCCCTTTCTGGCCCCAGAAGGTTTTGTTTTCCTTCCTTTGGCCTCACTGAAACACCCTTCATGGGTTCTAGGTTCTGTTCCAGATTATCTTTTTCACCTGTCTGGACAGCCTCAAGATCTGAAAGCCTTGATATTAACCTGCATGGTGTCCCCAGTTTCAAAGATGCCAGAAATGCCAGACCTTCCTTCCCAGTTATTCATAGGTTTCTGTAATTACAATAATATAACTGAAGAAGGAGTTGCAGAAGTAAATGCCAAAGATTTGCCATATGGGCTTCCTTTGAAGGCTTAGATCCTTTCTCAGCACCCCCTTCCATTTGTTTTGGATTTTCTAGTGGGCTTATCCCAGGAAGGTTCCTGCTTCTGCACGGTTAAGGTTCAACTAGCAACCATATCCAGTTTTCACTTGGGAGATACCAGACTCCTATTGTATATTTGAAATTCTCCAAGGCTATTTTAAAAGGGACTTTTCTGCTCATACCCCCATCTGAGATCCAAGTTCCTCCCTGAGATATTACCTTGATGCTTGAGGCTCTGACAAGATCACTTTTCAAACCAGCAGCATCAGCAGATCTGAAATTTTATATCTTTCTAGTAGCTCTCATTTCTGCCGGGAGAATTTCAGACATTCAAATCTTATCTTGCAATACCTCCCCCACTTGTATTTTTACAAGGATTGGGCGTTCCTTTGAACTAACCCAATTTTTCCCCCAAAGTGGCTTTGCAGTTAAATGATTAACATACCAGTTGTCTTCCCAAATTTTTCTAACAAGGGTGAATATATATTTTACACCTGTTGAATGTTTACCGTTGAATAAGATTTTACCTGCAACATACAAAAGGAAACAGAAAAACAGATTGACTTTTTATTGCCTTCTTAAAGGCCAAGCTACAACAAAGCATCTCTAAAGTCATGTTGTGCAGGTGGCTTTCTGATTTGTATTACCTTGTCTATAAGGAAAGGGATTGCGTATTCCACACACACCTACGGCTTATTTGATTACAGCAGTGTCTGCCTTCATACTTATTTTTACTAGAGTTCTCATAGATGAGATTTGTGCTGTTGCTTCTTTAATTCAGTTCATAGCTTTATATCTCACTGTTAGTTGGACATGCATTCTAGGTCTTGCACATCCTTTTGAATATTCTTCCCTATAACCACCCTGGAGTACTAGTAGCTGGAGAATCTGTCCCATATGTTAAGTTGGACAGAAAAGACAACCTCTTGTATGAAAGTTTTGTACTTACTATAATGCTCACTCTGTGTGGTCTTCCATCTGGATCAACTTCCTTCCCTCCATCCCCCTTGCAAATTTCCATCCATTGGCTCTCAACTGATCGATTGCACCCATCCAGGTTCTTGTATAGTCGGTCTTGAGTTGACTTCTCTCCTTTCTCGATATTGGTATAGTATTAAGCTTTTCTATGTCTTTTAGATCAGATATTGGATACATATGGGCAACCTCCATCTGAGGTATTTTTGGTACAAGAGGGAATTATGAGAATTTGAAGACTATGAGCCCTGGATCCAAGAGCTTGAAAAAAAGCACAGTGATCTGATCCACTTGAATCCAGTAACATTTACTTTAAGCCAAGTTTAAGTTCAAAACAGATTATGCATTTGAATGACAGTACTGTTAACACCAAATATTCTTGCATGGAATTGTAGCATAGATTTTAGAACTGTTCCACATTTAATATTAATCCCTTTGTGTACCTGCACTGCAATAACACATTCAGCTATAGTATCTGAGAGGTATGAATATTATTTACAGACACATGGTGAGAGTGCAAAAGCAAACTCTTCTCATGAAATAAAGTATTTATCAAAACAGATAGTTAAAGAACAAGAAGTGAATTGTAGTTCCCATGGAGGTCAGTTATACAAACTGAAAAAGTGGATGGGGGTGTGATGGAAGGTGAAAGAGAGTTGTATGACAGTGGGGTACATAAAGTAAATGGTAAGAAGGGGGAAGAGAGGATAGTGATTTAAATATTCTCTGCATAAATAGTTTTCAAGGATGTTCTGAGAACTAACCATGCAGTTAATAGCTATCTGGGATTGGGTTATCCAGGAGTGGAATGTAAAAAGCCAGGTGTTTAGGTACAGTTTAAGCTGGGTTTTGAAAAGTATTAACTTGTCTGTCAGTTTGAATGCGAGAGGGATAGAATCCCATGCTTTTGCGACATATTTGGAGTACAAGGAATCCTGTGCTTTGTTGATGGGACTTGTTGGTAAGCAGGAAGAATCTGTTGCTAAAGTGCAGGTCTCTGGTACAGGAGTAGTACCGCTGTTAAAGCTTTTTTTTCTCCAGAAAGAGTCAAGATGGGGGTGGAGTGGGTTTATTAGGGTTAGAGTCTGTGTCCTAACATATGAAGAAATAAGGACAGGATTTAATTTGTAGTTTTTCTAAGATATTAAATGTAAATGAGGATAAAAGAAGGCTAGATCAAGAGATAAGTAATCGGCTGTCTAAAGTTCTGTTGTGATCAAGCAGGGCAGAGCAGTTGCATGTATTGCTGTCTGTATCCTGTTGGTGCTGTCACTTGAATAGAAGGAGCTTTTAATTAGTGCATATTCTCATCTTGGCTTGAAGACATTCTTTGCAAGGTCCTGTCTAGCTTCTTTGGTAAGGTGGTTTGTGATGGAATAGGTGGCTAAGCTTAGCAGCAACCTTTGAAACTTGCCTGTTGCTGTGGGTTTTGAAAGGTAACCTTTGATCTTGTGTAAGGCCAATGCACTTGTACTTCTCAATGAGTTCTTTGCTTGGTGTTCTTTATAAGTAACCAGGAGGATTTGGAATGTCTTTTGAAGGACTGCTTGTACTGATGGTTAGGATGGATAATTTCATTGGAGGATGATGTGATTTAGCATATAGAGTAATGTTATCTGGTGTAATACACGGACTTACCTTATTGATAACAATGAAAGTATTAGACCTAGAAATGAGTTTTGTGGGACTCCAATGGATAAGCTGCTACTACCAGCACAGTAGGTTGCCTGACTGTACTAGCAAGATTTTGCTAGATAGTTTTGATCTATGTAACTGCATTATCAGTGAATCCTAGGGAGTTTAGTTTACTTAGTAGGATTGTATGCTCCACACGTTAAGACTAATCAAAGATCATTGAAAATAGCCCAAGTCCACCAATCAGTGAATGCATAATAGCTGTTTTTGTGCCTCTCGACTTTTCCTGATTTTGACTTTAATTTTTGCTTTGTCCTTCTTAATCCCTCCTAAAACTGGTAACTTTTGGAGATGAGTAATGCTAATTTCTTGGTATTTTACACGTTTATCTGTTTATTTTTATAGATCAGTTGCCGGAAGAGAAGCAGAAATACTATGACAAACTTTTGATGAAAGCAAGAAAGGATCTTGAAGCCCAGAAGGAAAATAACCGTAGTTTAACATGCGAGATCAGTGAATTAAGAAAAGAATTTGAAAGCAAGCAAAGGGAAATAGAAGACTTGAACATGAAACTGCATCGTGATCAGGAAGAATTTAAGCAAAACCTTGAGAGAGAAAATGCACAAGAACAAGTTCAGAAGCTTAAAGCTGAATTACAGTTTGTCAAAACCAGACTTGATGAAGAAAAGAAACAGTCTTCAGAGCTCTCTTCCAAGGTAACCAACCACTCTGCTGAATATTCTGTCCATTGATACTGTTTGCAAATTGCTACCTCTTTATCGGCTCATAAAGAGCCTGCATTATGTGAGACTAATGTGGTGTTTTTGTGTTTGTAACTACATTTTGTAAGTGCAGATATTTTTAATAGTCAAAGTCTGGCTGATAGTGTTTGAGCAAGGTTTATAGATTGTCCCACTCCTGTGGTGCTTGTAGCAGAGTAACACGAGTTTTCCATTTGAAGGTGAGTAGAGTAGAACTACATAAACTGTTTCATATCACCAGTAGTCTAATAAATGTATTTATACAGTGAAACATTTAGCAAACTAAAAAGTACTAATCAAGTAAGGTGGTACAGTTTGCACAGTTTACATGCTCTAATGCATCACAATCGTAAAGGCGGGTTTGTAAGACCTGAAAAGCTACACTTTTTTGCTGAGCTTGAAACCAAAGAAAATCAACATCAAAAAGAGTCCAGAAGTGGTCCAAGAATTAATTTACTTAAAACAACCTGAAAAAAATAAAACCGGTTCATAGGTAGGTACTTGGCTATCTGCCCGAGGGCATATATAAGCCTAGTCAGAGTGTGTCTGCTTTTGCCCCCCCCCCCCCCATTGATTAATTAACTGAGCCTCTATCAAGAAGAGCCAATGAAGTGATCCCAGGGTTGTATTTTCTGTTACCCATCCACTCGTCAAGGTTTCTCTTGAAGAGTGTTAGTGAGGGGCTCTGCCTAATGTAGTTAGGAATTTTGTTCCAAAGCATGGGGAGTCTGTGACAGGAATCTATCTATCTATCTATCTATCTATCTATCTATCTATCTATCTATCTATCCCTGTAGCATGTTCTATTTCTTGTTGTGGCGAGGTTTAGCTCACTAGAGCGAGTGTCCCACAGTGACTTGGATTTCTTTAGGTGGAGCATGTCCATCAATTCTGAGTTGGACATGGCTTTGTAAGTCGGGCAGAGATCACCTCTGAGTAAGCGATATGCCACTGAGTACAGCTGGTGTTTTTCCAGTCGGGCTGCATAGGACATATGTTTGAGGCCAGTAATCCTCTTGGTGAGGTACTTTTATGGTCTTTCCAGCTGTTGGAAGTGTCTTGTGAGGTACATCCCAAATGGGGCATTGTACTCTGGGTCTGATGAGTGACGAGTAGAGGGGCACTATAACCTCTCTATTTCTAGATGTGAACCCTTTAGTAATTAGATGGGCTACATAGAAGGATTTCCTAACTACTTTGGCAATATAATTGTCAAAGGAGAGATTACTATCTACCTGGGTCCCCAGATCTCTTATTACCTCTTCTGTATTAAGGGGGCTGCCAGCTATGTGATAATTCATGGGTGTTTTGTTTTCCCCAAACGGGAGGACTATGCATTTTTTGGAATTTAGCTTGAGACCATGACTTTGACACCAGGTGTCTCTCTCAGTAAGGCCCTTTTGGAGAATTTCTGTGTCAGCTGGAGAGTCAGTTATGGCCCCAAGTTTGCAGTCATCCGCGAACTTGGTTAGCCATAGTCCTCCTGTGTTTGCTTGTATTTCTGAGAAGTATATGCCGAACAGTAGGGGTCCCAGGACAGAGCCTTGTGGGACACCACTTGTGACTAGTTTAGATTCGGACCTGGAGAAGACTATTCTTACTGTGTGAGTTCTGTCTGTAAGCCAGTTGGCAACCCATCTCGTGACGTAGGGGTTTATGTTCAGCCTGGTGGGTTTTTCTATAATTCCCGAGTGGGGAATGGTGTCAAAACCCTTGACGAGGTCAAGGTAGCCTGTGTGAACCACCTTCCCCTCATCTATGGCCTTGGTGACTGTCTCGAAGAAGTCAACCAGGTTTAGTAAGCATGATCTGCCCTTAACAAGGCCGAACTGGGTCAGGTCAAGTGTTTGGAGGTTCCCAATGTCTTTGTTAATGAGTTCCATGATGATGCGCTCCATAGCCTTGCAGACCAGGCTAGTCAGGCTTATGGGGCGATGGTTACTAGGGTCAGTTGTGGCCCCTCCTTTGTGGAGCGGAATAACCGTTGCTGTGCAACATTTTATGGGCACGTAGCCTGTGGAGAGGCTGAGGATGAACAGTGTTTTTAGGTGGGGGGTTAGTTTGCTCTGTAGTTCATGCAAGACGCAGCCTGGGACACCATCTGGCCCCATTGACGCTGTGCTTTTGGCTTTTGAAAGGGCTGTTTTCACCTATGCATCTGTGATTTCCGGGACACTACACTTTTCCGGTATTGTTGTGGGCCCTTTTGGGGGGGTGAGAGGGGGGTGAAGTTTGCACTGAATCTATCTGCCAGGATGTTAATATCAGTAGGTTCAGTATATTTTGTGCTATTTTGCACTAGCTCAGAGCATATCTGCGAGTTGCCACTTAGAGTCTTGGCATAGCTAAAGAAGGCTTTGTGGTTATCTTTTGAATCCTTGGCTATTTATTTTTCTTTTGAAGGTAGCCTTGGATGATTTTATGAGAGACCTTAGTTTCTTACTGATACTGATCAGGGATGTCTTTCCTTCTTGGGATTTGCTTTTTTTCTTTTTTTTTTTTTCAATAATAATTCTTTATTTTATTTTTTCCAAACAACTAATGCAGTACTACCAACTACTTACAATATGTACATGAATGCTTCCAACAGTTACATAGAATCATTATACATACCTATACACTTCTAAAAAAAAAAAATAATGAAGAAAAAAGAACTAGTAACCATATAAGACTTATCTCAATAAAATTCAACAGTTATTCAGTTTTTCCCAGAGAATAGTGGAATGGAACTTTAAGCTAATACAATGTTAAAGATTTGTTCCCATATTTTTGTATTGTTTACATTTTTCTTATGATCACTAATTAGAAATTTATGTGCTAGAATATGTTTGGTGGCTACTATCTTGAAATTTTTCCATGATGTCTGTAAAGGGTTCAACCAATTGGAAGCTATATATAACTTCATCAACAAAAAATATTGACTAGTATAATTCTTTGGGTTCTTTCCAAGTTGGGTGGTGGAATATGTAAAATCGTAAATTCCCAGGAGAGTGTGGAATGTTGATATCCCATTTTTTGTAGTTGAAGTTTCAAGGAATTCCAGAGTTTGAAAATACATTTACAACTCCAAAACATATGTAGGAGGTCGGCTGTTTGATCTATACAATATGGGCATTTTGGTGAGTTCTTTGAGTTAAATTTGTGTAGAGTGAGACGCGTATAATACGCGTTATTAAATATCATTAATTGGGTAAATAATAGCTTCTGAAGGGACACAGATTTTATGGTTAAGTGAATTGCTTTTAGTATTTTACTTCAATTGTCAACAATTTCTCTCTCCAGTATTTGGAAATTAATATTTGATTATTATATTTTATTTCTTTAATCAAACCATATGCTGCAGTTATATATTTACATTCCTGTGTAAGGGTTTGCCATAAGTTCAGACACATGTTTAAATCTTCTTCTTTAATTATGTCATTCCCTTTACTAAGGTAACTTATTGATAGGTCTTTTAATTGTCTTATTATAATTAGATACGATTTGGGGAGATTCAACTCTTCTAAAATATTGTGAATCGGGATACCTAAAAAAGGATATAAATCAAGTAGGGTTAAATTAATTATAAGTGGGAATTTCTTAAGGTCTATCAGCTGATTACCAATTTTCAGATTTGGATTTTTGTGAAATGGTTGAAGAATTATCATACTTTGCAAAAGATTTAATGAGTTAAAAAGATTTTGTACTGAAACTATATATGTTTTGATATGTTTCAACACTAAGTACACTTTAAGAGTATTTTTGTTTAAAAAAGGTAATGCCTTGCAGTTAATATCCAATTCCTTGACATGTTTATGATTAAGAACCAGCCATTTGGGAACCCATTTCGAGTTACACCCATCAAAGTTAATTATTCTTAAAAGTCTATTGGTGTTTATTATTAAATATGTTTCGAAATTAGGTAGACCCAACCCTCCCCTATTTTTTGGAGCCACCAATTTATCATACGATATCCTAACTTTTCTAGGTTCCCATAGAAATCTAGCTAGTTCTGTATGAAGCTGTTTGAAGAATTTTTTGGAGATTTGAACTTGTGACGCTCTAAAAATATATAGTAATCTAGGAAGTATATTCATTTTAATAATTGAAGTCTTCGCCATTATTGGTAATTTCAGATTATCCCATCTTTTCAAGTCAGATACTATCTGCTCCCAAATAACCTTAACATTATTGAGATAAAAATCTCTGTTGTCTGTTGAGAAAACCACTCCTAAGTATTTTATTTTTCTTCTGATTTTACCTGCCCTACTAATGGTAATAGTGAAAAGGTGTAGGTGTCTTTAATGGGAATATCTTAGTTTTTTTTAAATTTAATTTATAATTGGAAATTTTCAAATTCTTCTACTGCCTTTAATATTTTATTAGTATCCTAAACAGGTGTTGTGCAATAAATACTCAAATCATCTGCAAAGCAGCCATTGTGATCTTCGTACCATAGATCCTTGGAGCATTATGATAGATATTTTGTTTAATGTGCAAAATAGAGGTTCCAAATACAAATTGAATAACAAGGGAGATAAAGGACAGCCTTGACGTGTACCATTTTTAATTTGAATTCTTTTGAAAGATTCCTGTTAATGACTAGATTTGTATAAGGATTGGTATATAATTTTTAAAGTTGAAGTGAATTCTTGCGGTATGTTAAAACATGTTAAAATGTCAAATAAATATTCTAAGTTCACTCTGTCAAATGCTTTTTGTGCATCAATTATAAGTGCGTAAAGATTATGGTTTTTATGGGTGGCATGAGAAATCATTGTATGCAGTGTTAATGTATTATCTATAGTTTGTCTGCTATTTATAAAACCGGCTTGTTCATCAGATATTATAGGGTTAATTACCATTTTCAACCTGTTAGCCAAAATCGATGTCATAATTTTCATATCTGTTTAAAAGTGAGATGGGTCTATAATTATCCGGGTTTTGTCGATCAGTATTTTCTTTTGGTATGAGAATAGTTTTCGATGCATTAAAGTGTGGGTCAGTAATTTTATTGTTAATAATATAGTTAAAAACCACTGACAGTATTTTCCCCAGAATATCACTAAAAGTTTTATAAAATTCTGTAGTCAAACCATCCGGTCCCGGAGCTTTGTATGGCTTCAATTTCTTGATAACATCAGTTATTTCCTCTGAAGAAATAGGTTTAATCAGGTACATATGAAGCTCATCATTAATCTTTGGAAATATAATTTTCTGAAGAAAATCATTATTATTCTTATTTGGATTTACATCCTGTTGTTCACCATATAGTTCTGAAAATATTAGTTCAAAAACCTTTATGATATCTTCCGTATTGGTGTATGTTTTATTATTGAAGTATATTTCAGGGATTTGGGAAGGTGACTTCGATTGATTAGTAATACGTGCTAGTGCTTTTGACGGGGTCTGTATGTGATTAGCGTATTTTACCAGCATTTTCTGTTCATGGAATGATAATTTACTGTTTTGTAATAAAAAAAGTTTCTTCTGACAATTTAATAATTCCATTTCGGTTTGTTTACTATAATTTCTAATTAATTCCTGATCTAATAATTTAATTTTTGATTCCAAGTCATGCATATCTTTCACTTGTAATTTCTTGTAGAAAGTAGCTTTTTGGATAAACATTCCTCTAATTTGCGCTTTGATAGTTGCCCATTCTATGTCTGATGGATGTCGGTGTTCTAAAAGATTATTTAATTGATTAAAAAACTCCCGAGCTTCTTTTAATACATCCTCTTTATGCAATAGATATGGATTTAATGTCCAATTATAACCCCTAACATGCAATTTATGACAAGTATCTTTCTTAAAGGTTAATGTGATCCTGGAGTGATCCGACAAATAACGAGCTTGTATGCATATATAGGGATCAAAACACATTAGTGTATCTGATATTAAAAAGAAATCGATCCTGGACCACATTTTATGACAGCTCAAATAAAATGTGAAGTTATTTGGATTCATTTGGTCCTTATTATATTTAAATGGATCATAAAGTTTAAAATCTGCTTTAAGTTCCTGCAGTGCTATCACTGCCTGATTATTATAAGATCTATGGGGACTTGTTTTATCTAGTTTAGGGTCTTGGTATGTATTCCAGTCACCTCCTATTATTATATAATAATTGTTATATTGGTTTAAAATAAAGTAAAGTGATGTTATGAAGGTTTGCTGATTGGTACATGGGGCATATATATTAAGAAGAATCACCGGTTTATCGTAAAATTTTGTTATAAAAATTA
This sequence comes from Protopterus annectens, assembly GCF_019279795.1. Taxonomy (NCBI): domain Eukaryota; kingdom Metazoa; phylum Chordata; order Ceratodontiformes; family Protopteridae; genus Protopterus; species Protopterus annectens. The sequence continues at coordinate 885,267,605 of NC_056748.1, read as the reverse complement.
CATAACACCATCTTCCTTCTTTATCTATTTTAAAATCTAAAATTCTCTCTTGGAACTGAGTTTTGATGATTATTGCTACACCTGCACTATTAGTTGTCCCTTCCGAAGCTATTACCTCCCTGATCCATTTTTTATTTTTAATGGCAGTCCATTGATCATTAGCCAAGTGGGTTTCTTGTAACAAAATAAATGGTGCTTTTGACTGAAGAAGTAAATGACAAAATAGTTTCCTTTTTTTCAGATTCTGGAAACCTTTAACATTCCATGAGTCTATTATCCACATAAAAATGCTTTTAAAATGTTAGTGTATATGTTGAATTTGAAAAACGATACTAGATTCCGGTATAATATCAGATTTTGAAATATCTGGAAGCAAACTAAATGCCCCATCCCTAACCAGTGCCTATCCACTATTCTCCTGGACCAGGACAAACATAGGTTTTTAACACTGTTTAGACTTCTATTGGTATACATCAATCCTAAATGACTATTATATAATAACACCCTAACAAGATATACAAAACCTATGATAACTACAACTAACCCTACAAAACTAACCTACACATTCCCCATTAAACACTAGTACCTATCTACAGCTCTTGAACATATTAGTTAGTTAACACACTGTTATGTCTTACATACCAATTTCTTATTCTACCCTCTAATGATTTACATACATTATTAATTAAATAATTGGTTATATTATCCTAGAATAACTAACTGTCTTATCTAACTTTGCCTAGGTAAGTATAACATGTTAACAGCAGCATTGATAAAAACAACATCAGTAACATTTTTTTTTTCACCATTAATGTATTAATACTGTAAGAAATATATAGCTAACATAATGCACAGAATCTCTAGAACCACACAAAATATATATCCTTCCATTCCCTTAGGAATAGGAGAGTGAATTATACATGTTAACACATATTAATTATCAGAGCATTAATAAGGAGAAAGTTTTTTTTTTTTTTTTGTAGTAACATAAACAATATAACAGTCATTTCAAAGGCAGAAAAGCAAAAATATCAATAGTATATAATTATAACTGCATTTCTATCTTCAGGCACACTATCTAGAACCAAAATAGAATAACTGTAGTAACTTTATATTGTTTCTAACATTGTAGTTAAATTACTCTATTTAACCATATGTTACAGCCCAGTTTAAATCCTTACCTGAATAAGCTGACATTTCTTTATACAAAATAAGTCAAACCTCTCTAAAATAGTCCAGGAGCCTCGTTTTGCAATTCTAAAAGCTTCCCCTGGCTCCACAGAGCTCTGGCTACTTCCTGGTATAAAAATCTTGATTTCGAGTTCTCGAAGGGGGACCCATTATGTGGACAGAATTCCGGAAGTGCCACAACAAAAGCTGACCCTTTGGAGCATTTCTAGGACTTCCTGTTGACTCACAGACACACACAGTTCATCAAGGCTGCAGGAGTTCGTGAAATCTTTGGATTTAAGCTGGACCTGTAAGAAAATACTGGTTAATGATTAAACAGGGGGCCTGGAGAGAAAAAAGAAGCAAACAAAGGATTTTGAAGCCTTGAGGTATAGTACACATGGAATCCCAGAATCTGTATTGCTGTACACAGACTGAATGTTCCAGTTAAGCTTCTGAAGTTGGAAGGGATTTAAAAGTCTTCAAAAAGGTGAGTTTTGCTTCCTTTTTTGTAGAAACAGAATATTTGGCTCCATCAAATGTAAAGATTAATGTACTTGGATACTTCATCTGGAATTTTATATTTTTATCAATAAGAAATTTGCAGTAAGGGGCTAATGCTTGTCTGGCTTGTCTGATTTGCAGTGGTAGATCTTGACCCATAGACACTCTGTTATTTTGCCACATTACAAAACCTCCTTTCTTTTCATAGTTAGAATTATTTTATTTACATCCTGGTAATTCAGAATTTTGACATAAACCGGTCTAGGAATATTTGATGCTTGTGATTCCCTGAGAGCTCTGTGTGCTCTTTCTATGACTATTTGCTTAGCCATACCCGAGTCCTCGAACAATATTTCCAGTATCTGTGTAATGGTAGGCATTAGATCATTATATTGAATATTTTCCGGGATTCCTCTAATAATTATGTTGTTTCTTCTGGATCTTGCCTCTAAATCCAGGATCTTGGTCTGCATAGTTTGAATGTCCAGGTCATGAATATCTGTTTTTTGTAAGAAATGTTATTCTGTCCTCATTATCGGATATTCTAGCCTCAGATTTATCTATTCTGTCGAGAATTTGACTGCATGTGGCATTAAAAGCAAGTATCTGGTTTGAAAGTGCATTTAAAGATTCTTGTATGGGTAACAGTGCTGTTTTAATGTCCTCCATGTTAGCTAGCTGATCCGGTTGGTTTGTTCCTCCTGTTTTTAAAAGATCTTGTGGTTTTACAGTTTTCTGTCTTTTAAATGTAGAGTCTTTCTCTGGTGACATCAGCGTTGATAATTTAGTTTTAGTTGTTGTTGTGTCCATATTTTTGTCCAGTTTTGACATCTTGAAACAGAAATCAGATAGATCCTTTGTTTATAGCTCTATTCAGAGTCAGGCAGACAATCAGCTTTAATCCTGTGAAATTAATTAGTTTTTCCTTCGTTCTTTTGATTCTCAGTCGTAGTTTGGTTGTAGTAGAATAGTTATATCCGGTATTTAATGCAAAAAGACTTGTAGTATATCCTCAGGGTTACTTATTCTTGCGAGTAACTGGAGAGCTGTAGATGTACAGTGTCTACAGAAAGGCGGCCATCTTTGTTTCTATGGGATTTGCTTTTTTTCTGAACTAGTTTCCTCCTCCTATTGTATAGCCTGTTTATGGCAGGGGTCCACCAGACTGACTTCCTTCTCTTAAGGGAGTGAGTCTTGGTTTTGCTAGGTATGACATGATCTATGCATCCTTGTAGGCACTCAGAGTGCATTTGTAAAGGTTCCTGCATCTTGGATACTTCTCATTTAGCGTGGGGGCTGTGAAACTTACCACCTCTGTCTTAAGTAAGGTGAAGTCTGCTATAGAAAAGTTTTTCACTGTGGTTTCCTTGGTTGGGGGGGCGGGGTGGTGTGGACATCCAGAGTAATTAGTTTAAGGTCTGCTCTAACCAGTGATGAGTTGACCTCCGGTGCGGAACACCTGTCGCCCATGTTGGCGATGACCAGGTCCAATATGTTTTCACCTCTGGTAGGGGAGTTTCCCAGTTGATCCAGGGCATTTGAGTTGATAAATTCCAGGAAGTGCTGGACCTGGGAGTTTGTACTTGAGTAGTTTTCCCAGTTAACGGTAGGGTAATTGAAATCGCCCAATATTAGGATGTTCTGTAGGACCTTCATGTTTTCCAGTGTTTCCAGAAAGGTGGAGTGGTAGTCCTGGATCATGGAGGGTGATCTGTAGCAGGCCACAATTTGCATTGCAGATTTGCCCGATGTTAGTTGCACGTGGATGATCTCAGAGGTATCATGCTGCGCCACTAACCTGGAGGTGCAGGTATCCTTGATGAATATGGATACACCCCCTCCTTTTGTGTTTCGGTCCATGTTCTGTGGCCGAAATGTGTGGTACGAGTTGTGGCCCAGTAGTGCTGGGGTGCTCTGTGGAGCCTTGAACCAGGTTTCAGTTACTGCACAGATGTCAACGTTCTCCATACTGAGGAGTGCTTTGACCGCGTGCATTTTGAGATTTAAACTCCTAGCATTGAGTAGCATTTTTTTATTTGTGCTGTTTACGGAGGTTGGTTTGACTTTTGAGCATTGCCTAAAAAAGGCACTATGGGGGCAGCAAGACCCTTGGCCAGTATTCAAAAGTCTAGGGGTGACAGGTGCAAGCAGTCTCTTGCGAAGCAACGAGGCTTGTCAAGCATGTCGTCCCAAGCTGACAGACACTGGATCCCCTTTGAATGACACCAGAAGCTTAGCCAATTGTTGAAATTGATAATTTTTTCTTTATACTGCAGTATTATTCTTGATGAGGGCAGGAGGCTACTCAGGGTCAGGGTCATACCCGCCTAGGCTACATGATCAGAGAGCTCTTTCATGTCTCTTTTCATGTAGTCCAGGGAGGTACGTCTCGGGTCATTCACACCAACATGAACAATGACAGTCATATTTGTACTTGTTCTGGAGTGACCAGAGTGCTTGTGTTATGTGGCGGATTCTGGCTTCTGACAGGCAGCTAACAGTAACCTACTTGTCCAGCCTAGTGAGTGGGATGTCAGTGTGCCTGACTATAGAGTCGCCTATTACTAGTGTGTTAGATATGTTATTTCGCCTTAAGGGCTGTGATTGTGTGGCACACTAATTTTGTGTTTTATGTGTTTGGTTTGTGATGGGAGGTGCAAGTTTTTTGGGTGTCTGCTTTGGAGGTCTCTGATGCTTTTGCAGGTTTTTATTTAGAGCCTCCAAGTATGATTTTGTGTATTTGTGTATTTTTTGCCAGTGCTGGTTTGGTATGTCTATGTTAGGCTGGATCTGTGGTGCAAGTATCAACCTTCTCCTCATGACTGCCTGTTCCAGTCTTGGGTGGAGAGAGCTTCGCCTCCAATTTAGCTATATAATTGCATCTCTCGCATATGTTAATATTTTGTGGTAGGAGGAGAGGGTTGTCTGTGTACATGAAGCAGATGTAACATTGCCTCAGGATACCCAGGTTCACCAGCTGGACTGGAGAGTAAACCTGAAATTGCCCTTTGGTCATGCCTGAATAGTAGGATGAGCTGCTTAGTCGCTTTGTTGGTGAGGGGTGAATAATGAGCCTTGTCCTTCTGGGCAATCGAGTGTCTGAGTATATTCGTGCTTGCTATTAGGTCTGAGCAAGTGCTGGACTGTGGGATGCTTTTTAAGTGCTTAGGTTGAGAGTTAGACTACTTTCAAGGGAAAAACTGGAGAGACCTGGTGGAGCCGGGAATAATTTAGCCCTGGCTAACAAGAGCTGCCCGGATATCCAAAACTGTGCAAATGCGTTTTTTACAGCAGGAAAATGAGATAGAAATTAGCCCAAAATGGCCTATAAACTACTAACTTCTGGGCTGGAACCACTCCTCCAGGGACAGATGGCTGCTCAAAGCTTCCTCTCTCGCAGGTAAACAGAGAAACCTCCTTCTATCCAAGTAAGGTATGGGCAACTCAGAAACATGCAACACAGCCCTGAATTTTAGCACTGGCCTGAAAACTGGACTATACTAGCTTAGAAAGGTGGGAAACAAGGAAACGTTTCTTTTTTTTGAAAAGATAAGGCAAAAACAGTAAAAAATACACTTAAAAACAGCTAGATGACAGGCAGTCAGAAAAGGCTTTTAAACAAATTACCCAATTAACCAGTAAACAAATCTCAAAACCGAGCCCTGTTCCTGTAATCTTCAATCAGTCAAGTTCTAACTGCACACTCCTGCCACTGGGGTGCAGGGGAACCTTCTCCAAAAAAGAAGGCCTGTATTAGTGCTCAAGTTATACAAACAAAGCTAGATTTAGCAGGCCTGACTCTAGTTTATGCGACAGCAAACAAGGCACACCAATTTCCGTAAGAAACAGTTCAAATATGCAGGCACTATAAGCCTCTAACCAGAAATTCCCATCTCAGAAGGCCAGAGTCCAGCCTGTCCTCCCACAAGAGTGCAGACCACAAACCTTCTTAATGTAAAATGACTGGCCTGAAGCCCAAGTACTTAAACCAGAACTAATACACTTTTAGAATAACAGACACTTACCTTCAATCAGCAGTACCCAACTTAGAAGGATGTAAGCTACCTCTCCTGCCACAACAGTGCAGACCACAAACCTTCTTAATGTAAAACAACTGGTCTGAAGCCCAAATGCTTAAACCAAAAGGCTTAGAATGATAGTTGCACCAAGCAGTAATAAATACAATTGAGTATTTTAAGATGACTCAAAAGCAAAATAAAGTAGGAAGAAACAGAAATACAGTGAAAGCAGATGTATAAAGTGCAAATTTTTTTTTTTTTTTTTTTTTTTTTTTTTTTTTGGGTGAGCAAATTAGATGGGCCCAGGAGGATTATGCAAATTTACAAGAGGGGCGAGCAGTTTCAAAGTCACCAAGATTAACTCCAAAACAAAAGCAGGGAAGGTGGGTGAGGAACTAACTGAAAAAACAGAGCCACAACTTCCAGCTAGATAGTATTCATTGCAACATAAATATATCAATTTAAGTGCTGTATTTGAAAAAAGTGCAGATAAAGATTTACTTAAATTTACTTTTATGTCCAGTTGATTGCAGGTATGTCTTGGCCAACCAAAGCTCAGAGTTTAAGCAGAAAATAATCCAAAATGTGCGCTTTAATCTCGTATAAGAGACTTTAACGGAATAAAATGGTCCTAGCACACAGCCATTAAATAGTGCATAAAAGATTTCATTACTAGTTGGTTAATTTAGTAAGCGCTATACTATTCTTTAAAGGGACAGACAACAAATGGTGATATCGGAGTATAGGCAAAGAAAAAGAAAGGGGGATCCTAAGCAGAAGACCAGCACTAGTAGAGTTTTTAGTTGAATCTAGAACAGAAGCTACTGATGTTATGTTGTCTCTTCTCACCTTCATTCTTACTTTTATTGGTTCGGGGCTGATCCTCAGCTCTGACTTGGTGGAATACACAGCTGGAAGTCTCAACTTGGCTCATGGGAGGTAGGTATCCCATGATGCAGTGGTGCAACTCTCCAGATCTTATTTGCCACTTTACGAGGTTGGATGTGCTTTTCTTGGCTGTGGCCAAGTTTGTCTCTTTCTCACTTGGTTATCTGAAAATTTTAGGATTCTTACATTTATAGTGTTTTTGTGGGATTAGATAGTTAGATTTAGCATGTAGCTTACTTTATCTCTTCTGCTGTTGGTTGCTGCTGTTTGGCCGTCATTTTTTTCACAGGCCGTATTGTATCAGTTTATTGTAATGGTGTGTTTAGTATACACTTGCAATTAGTTGGTCAAATTAGAGAGTTAACTACCCATTTTAGTTAGAGGGCTGGTAGTATTAGTGTCTGCCTGTGTGTTCTTCCTTGGTATCTAGGTCTGTTTAAGTTGGATATCCTAGTGCTCACCTTTTTGTCAGTTAGTTAGTTTTCTAATTTATCTTACACTTACATGTGCAGTGTTTATTAGATTAGAGTGTGTTGTATATCAGTGTTCTGAGTTAGTTGCCTTGGTAATCCTTTCGGGAAATTTCTTCTATCATGTCTAAAGACTCTAGGGAGAAAGACCATAAGCCTCCGGGCTTTAAAAATGTAAGAAATGTAGAGGAAAAATGTCAATTACAGATGGACATGTCATTTGCGTATATTCTCTAGGGGCTATTCATTTAAAGGAGGATTGTACTTTCTGTCATTCCTTGGTGCACACGTGTTACAGGAAAGTAGAAACAAATTTATTCTCAAGGGACTCTTAAGGCCAACCTTTGAGGAAGCTGTGCAGAGTGCTTCTTCATCCTCTTCTTCACCAGTCTCTTCGGCTCAATCTGAGCCTCCAGAAAAATTGTTAAAACTTTCTAAACCATTTGCCTCCTCGGCTCCACAGCCCTTGGCACCAATGGAGCTCATCATTATTGACAAGCCTGGTTCTTTGACCTGGGGGCCAACAAACCAGGCTGGTTATTATTGACAATCCTGGTTCTTCGGCCCCCAGGTCTTCGGAGCTGCAAGATGCCGTGTCTCTGAGCCGATCCATTGACATTTCACCAATCTCCCCTACTTTGAGATCTCCCATTTTGGAGAGATCTTGTTTTCCTTCTCTGTCCTCCAGGTCCACTAGGAGCCTATCTGATGATGACGTGGAGCGGATGGTGCGCAGGCTCATGAAGTTGTCGGCGCTAGCAAAATTATTCTCTGCTCTGACCCATCATTCGGAACCTCACAAGACTCTTACATCCATTGTTGTTTCTCCTCCGAACCCAGCTGGCTCATCTGAGTCGGAATGTCTGGTACCACTTACTGTAGAACCGTCTGTTCCGGGACCCCCTTCTGAGATTATGGAGACATCTGCTCCGACTCTGTGCCGTCCGGAGTGTCTGGGAGCCTGGGTTCTCCATCCGGCCCCGGGGGAATGCTCGGGCCTGAACTTCGGTTCCAAGTCTATCCCGTGGTGCGTCGGCTTAGGTGAGCTCTGCTCCCACATCGGCCTCTGAGTCTACCTCCCTAAAGCCCTGGGTGTCCTCCATCTCCTCGCAGCTGGGGACATCCTCGGAACTGTTGGGATCTGTTTTCGAGCTGATTTGGAGTGTGCTGTCCCCCTCTAAAGCTCTACATAGGGATACCAGCATTCGTACCCCCCAAGGTGCCGGCTACTGTCTCGGCACCACCCCATACACAGGACAGCAGAAATCCAGAGCCTCAGGATCCCCCATTGGGTGAACCCCCCTCTTCTGAGGCCTCCCCAGAATACCCTGCTGAGGAGCCCCCTCGGTAGAGAACTTGCAAGAGGAAGCATATAGACTTCCCTGATGAATCTGTCACTACAGATACTGACCTCGAGGAGTCAGAAAGGGTCCCCACAGTCATCCTCTGATATGTCATTTGCAGATATCCTGGAGATCCTAAAGTAGAGAGGCGGCTGGAAAACCATCACCCCTTCTGATGAGTCTGTGTACCTGAAGGCCGTTGGATCTCAATCTTCAGTCTCCTGGGTTGTCTCCACCTTTTGATGAACCAACTGACTTGGTCAGTTAAAAGGCATGGGAGTCGCCTGACACTATTGAGCCAGTCCTCTGAGGCCAAACAAGTTTTTGTCAGCCCCTACTGGAAAATATTTTTTCACAAAGGGTGTACTTGTAGATGCTATGGTGGTGGCAGCAGGCACCAAGAAGGAACTTTGAGACATCCTCATCTGTGCATCCTCCTAACAAAGAATGTTAAGTTGTCATTCTCGCCTTCATTCTTGCTGGATGGGTTCAGAGCTGATCCTCTGCTCCGACTCTGCCTATACTATAGCTCGAGAGCTATTTTTACCGGCTCGAGGCTGCCCTATATCCCACAATACCATGCGCTAACTCCCCAGATCTTGTTTGCCGCTTCGCTGTGAGGTAGTCTGTTTTTACCGGCTCTGGTCAGTAATTGCTTTTTCAGATATATATTCAGTCTCAGTAGATTTTTCCAGTTAGTTACCCTTTTTTAGGTCCATTCTAACTGCTTTACCCTTTTCAGTAGCCCTTTTTCCCTTTCTTTAGTTAGTTTTATATCTTGGGCCTACAGGTTTTTCCTTAGTTTTCCCCCACCCCTTTCAGTGTGTGTGTGTCGGTTTTTAGTCAGTTCTCCTTAACATAAATAAGTGTGTGTGTGTGTGGACTGACTGTGTTCCTTTTTATTTTTTGTCAGGATGTCAAAGGACCCTAAGGTTTCGGGATTCAAGAAGTGTGACTCGTGCTGTCAGAAAATGTCTCTGACAGACGGTCACACTTCTTGTGTCTATTGCTTGGGGCCTTTACACGTGCAGGACTCTTGTTCCGTTTGTCACGGATTTAGTTAGTCCTGCAGGAAAGGCGTAACAAGCTCATCCTAGGGGGCTTGTTAAAGCCCGATGACTCCCCGTCCAAGTCTGGCTCGGGGAAGTCGTCAAAAACCACCATACCCTCAGCTCCAGCTTCTGAGCCGAGGGCTGGCGTTATCGAGACGGCTCCGACCTCGGTTCCGGCTGGCTCCGAGGCGAGCAAAGTGGTTTCCGCTCCGAAACCATCATCGGAGCCGACCCCAGTGCGCAAGCGCTCTAGGTCCCCTTCGCTAGAGTCAGTCAGATCGGCTCCGAGATATCCTTCAAGAATGCAACTGCAGTCATAACATATGGGTTGTCCTGCCTCAGGCAGCCCTCGGTCGGCCGGATTCCAAAGTCTGGGTCTGGCGTCGGCCGGTGTCGCCTCCTCTCCGACGTCAGAACGGCTGGAGTATAAAGGCATCGGCCGACGCCATCATCTTCAGTCTTTCTTGCCGCGGTGCCCGAAGCAGAAGCAGTTCGCAAGTGCCGGTCGGTCAGCTCCTGTGTTTTCAGTACCGAAGTCATCTAAAAGCTAAGTACCCCGATGGGGAACATTTTTTCTTGCCTCAGCCGATGTCGGAACAAATTGAGAAAGTTAATAATTGTTTGTCTTGTGGTAAACAAATACCTCATAAGGACTTCCATTCTTATTGCCTTCCCTGCCTGGGCCCAGACAACGACGTCTCGGCCTGTGCTTGCTTTAATAAGCGCACTCTCAGGCGCCGGGCAGAATTTGCCGAAGACTTTTTCGGTGATTCTTTTGCTTATATCATGCCGTCGGATCAACTGACAACTCAACCTTCCAAAAAACGTAAGGACCGGGACCGACATCCTTGGCCTGCATCCTCCACCGATACTCCTCCTAAACCCTCCGCGAGTGCTTCGGTCCCTACGGAAGCGGTAATCCAACCACTCCAGGCCAACGACATAGCTGTAACTCGTCCTTCGGTCTCGGAGGCTACTCTGGTGCCGGTTGTTGACTTTCCTCCAGAAACTGAGGTTCTGGATCTACCCGACACCATTCCTGTGGACAAGGTTACTCCAGCACGTGGGGCAGCTAGGCCTCCTGTATCCATGTCCATCAAGGCCTTTGCACGTGCTAAGGCCACCAGCCAGGCCAAGGCCCAGGCCCATCCTAAACCTACTGTTCAGGCCCCTTCTGATAAACAGATCATGTCTCTTGCTGCAGATCTAATTTCTCTTATTAGGGGGTCTCAGCCTCATCCAGACAGAGGTTCTCAGCCGCCTGCAGAGAAAAGGCCCCGAACTGAGCAGGCCGACAACCTCTCTTCAGATGAAGCCTCTGGGGATTCTGAGCATTCTGATTCCCAAGAGGAATCCTTCCAGGCCTATGAGGACTCTGATGCTGAGGAATCAATTCCCTCTGCCTCTCCTCCAGAGGATTTTTCGTTCTGTGAAGTCCTACACTCCATGAGGGAGCATTTTCAATGGCAGGGTCAGGAATTCTCTGACTCCAGGAAAAGGCTACGTACCTTCCTCAAGCTTCCCCAGCACAGACCTTTGGTTATCCCTCCAATTATGGATGTCCTGGATGATGTTTTCTCCGACTCCAGTGCTAACCCTGATTCTCTCCCTCCTGCTCCTGTCAAGCCAGACAGATATTACAGGGTCCCTGACACACACAAGCATCTCTTTAAGGCCCATTCTGTGGATCTAGAAACTATTTCACAGGGCCCCAAAGGAGTGGCTACTTCCACTGCCAAGAATCCACTGCCAGCGGATAGGGAAGCTAGGTCCCTAGAGAGATGGGGTAAAAACGTTTATACCTCCACCACCCTGGCCATGAGGTCAATTAACTGCCTTTTTCATATGTTTCAGTACAAGGATTTTTTACTGGATGACTTACAGAAAAAGCTAGCCTCCCCTGAGCCTTCTGATTTCAAGGCATTGCAGGATCTAGTACAATAACACTCAGCAGGTTAACAATCATTTTCTTCAGTGTGGTTATGATGCATTGGAGGCTTCATGTAGGGCAGCTATGACTGGGGCTGTTATTCGTAGACATGCTTGGTTAAAAGAACAGCCACTGCCAGACCATGTTAAAGTAAAGTTACTTGATGCACCTCTAGAAAAACAGAAGCTTTTTGGTGCTAATGCACAAGATGTATGTGAAATCCATTGAGGAAAAAGCTAAATCAGTACAGATAGTCAAAGATTTCCTCCAGGTTCAGCCACCCAGATTCAGCAGGAATTGGCCTTCAAAGAATTGGTCCTTTCCAGACACTGACAAGTTTCAAAGGGGAAAAAACAGGCGTGCCTGAGGTAGAGGGCAATACTGAGGCTCCTACAGAGGCCGCCAATGGCTACCACCAAATCAACGAAGTGGCGCAGGCAGCCCAGCTGCACCACAAGTACAACCACAATGACTCGACTTTCATACCGCCTACAAGGGCTCAAAGAGAAGCACCCTTGGGTGGAAAATTATCTTTATTCTCAAAAAACTGGCATATCTTAACCAAGGACAACTGGATTCTGGATGTAATAGACAAAGGTTACAGATTCCACTTCCATACTTTACCAATAAGACAAGGCATGCCAAACCTGCCACATCATCACAGGGCAGAGGCACTCATTCAAGTTTCAAAGCTGTTAAACATAAATGCAATAGAAAAGGTTCCTCCACAGGAACAAGGCCAGGGATTTTATTCAAGACTGTTCCTTGTTCCAAGAAAGGAAAACAAATGGAGGCCTATACTGGACATGTCTACTCTAAATACTTATCTCATTGTGCCAAAGTTCAAAATGCTGACGTTGCAGCAACTCCTTCCCATGCTGGGCAAGGGGTCTTGGCTGGTCACTCTGGACCTCAAGGAGGCATACCTGCATGTCCCAATCAGACAAAGCTGCAGAAGATACCTCAGATTTCTTGCAGGGACAGAGCATTATCAATTCTCAGCATTGCCATTTGGCTTATCTACTGCGCCCAGAGTGTTCACGAAATGCCTGGCATCAGTAGTGGCACACTGCAGACTCAAGGGGATTCAAATATACCCCTACCTGGACGACTGCCTCATACAAGCAGACAACAAGCAAACCTTGATGGCAAACTTGGGCTATGTCATTCAATTACTACAGGCCTTGGGATACACAGTCAACATTCAGAAATCAAGACTACTGCCATCCCGACAGATTATTTTCCTAGGAGCCAAACTGGACACAAAAACACAGATGGCTTATCTCACAGAGGAAAAACAGCAGCAGTTACCAGAGTACTTCAAAGGCCTAGCAAAGCTCTCCCAGCTGACTGCAAGGAAAATCCTGCAGGCCCTGGGGTTCATGGCATCTTGCATTCTTCTGATACCTTTGGCAAGGCTTCATATGAGAAAGCTGCAATGGTACTTAAAAAGCTTATGGTCCCAACACAGCCAAAGCCTAGAGGACGTAATCCCACTCATTCCATGTCTACAAAAGGAATTTTTGTGGTGGGCTCAAGCAAGTCAGTCAAACAAGGGCATGTCTTTCAACAAACCTCAAGCAGGTCAAATCATTACAACAGACGCCTCAGACCATGGATGGGGGGCGCACATGGAGGGCACATGCATTCAAGGTCAATGGACACCAAGGGAAAGGCATCTGCACATAAACCAAAAGGAGATGTTGGCAGTGATACATGCAATCGAGACTTTCGAAAAATCACTCCAACAAGGACATTTGCTAATAAGGACAGACAACACCACCGTTATGTGGTACATAAACAAGCAGGGAGGCACTCATTCTTATCCCCTCTGCAGACTAACAATGATTCTCTGGGAAAAATCCCCAAGTCTGAAGATACATTTGCAATCCCAGTTTGTGCCAGGCAAGGACAATGTACTGGCGGACAAGCTGAGCAGAAGTTTGTTGGATCCACGCGAATGGATGCTGCATCCTCACATTTTCTCACAAATAGCAAGGACATGGGGAAGACCGGACGTAGATCTCTCTGCTTCTCACATGAACCATCTCCTGGAGAAGTTCTGTACAAGGACCCACCATCCTCTAGCCTGGAAAACGGATGCTCTCTCCTTCAGCTGGAAATCCCTAACAATTTATGCATTCCCTCCTCTACCTCTGCTGACCAAGGTGATACTGAAGATCAAAGCAGAACAACCTACAGGCATTTTGATTGCTCCAGACTGGCCAAGGCAGCACTGGTACCCATTGCTGTTGAGCATATCTTGGACCAAACCGTGGCCTCTGCCCCTATGGCCTCTGCTTCTAACACAACACAATTACAGGACAGTTCATCAAAACCTGAAAACATTGCATCTGACAGCCTGGAGGTTACCTTAACTCCTTCCGATATCTCTCTTTCCAAAAAAGTGCTAGAGATCTTACTGGAAGCACGCAAACCTTCCACCAGAAAACCCTATTCAGCCAAGTGGAAGAGATTCAGCGTCTGGAATGCTAGCAGGGGTCCGGATACAACAGTATTGAGTATACCTCAGATATTGGAATACTTGGCAGAAATGTTTCACACTGGTCTCTCATATTCTTCCATAAAGATTCATGCCTCAGCAATCTCGGCGAAGTACAACTGTGATCCACCGGTGTTTTCACACCCTTTGCTAAGACAGTTCCTAAGAGGGATAAAGAATATCAAACCTCCCAGGAAACCGCCAGTACCTGCATGGGACCTCAATTTCGTCTTGGAAAAATTAACTCTTCCTCCCTTTGAACCAGCAGCAACTTCAGAAATGCAATTTCTCTCATGGAAAACAGTTTTCCTACTGGCAATCACATCAGCAAGAAGAGTCTCGGAGATACAGGCACTTATGGCAGTGCCTCCTTTTCTCATTTTCCATCAGGACAGAGTCTAAGAACCAATCCTTCATTCATGCCAAAAGTAATTTCAAGGGTGTCTCTAAATCAAGCCATTCACGTGCCTACCTTCTTTCCCAACCCTCAAAACAGGGGGGAAACACTGCTGCATACTTTGGACATACACAGGCAACTACGCTACTACCTGGACAGAACTAAGGCCACCAGAAAGTCTGACCAACTGTTTGTAGCCTATGCTGCTGGAATACAAGGAAAAGCAATCTCCAAACAATTTCCAAATGGATTGGACACTGCATCAGATTCTGCTATTCCTTCCATGGAAAAGGTGTGCCAGCCAATATCAGGCCACACTCCACCAGAGCTATAGCCACATCTACAGCTTTCCTAAGAGGAGTGGCTACAAAGGACATTCTAGAGGCTGCTACATGGAGCTCCGTGCATACATTTACCAAACACTACAACCTGCCTTTATACTCCAGATCCCGAGCAGGCTTTGCTACGGCAGTCCTGCAGGGCATTTTAGCTACACCATCACTTTCTTAGGTCCAACCGCCCCCAGCTTGGCTATGGTATTCAACCCATATGTTATGACTGCAGTTGCATTCTTGAAGGACATAGTACAGTTTTGTACCTACCATAAATGTAGATGTCTGATAGATATGCAACTGCAGTCGGATTCTCCCACCCTCCTTCCCTTCTGCTTTCTTCTTTATGGGTCCACTACCCCTACTCCTTTTTAGCTGGGGGTGTCTCTATGGTGTATCTGTTTATTACTGTTGTGCATGTCTGGAATTGTTTATCCATTCACAAAATTTAGCTTTTCTAGGAGGGCACCTGGCATCTGGGGCAAGAAACACTGAAGAAGATGGCGTCGGCCGATGCCTTTATACTCCAGCCGTTCTGACATCGGAGAGGAGGAGACACCGGCCGACGCCTGACCCCAGACTTGGAATCCGGCCGACCGAGGGCTGCCTGAGGCAGGACAACCCATATGTTATGACTGCAGTTGCATATCTATCGGACATCTACATTTATGGTAGGTACAAAACTGTACTTTCTCCTCTCCTATCAGAGCAGAGTCATAGGACTCATTCATCGAGGTCATCCAGGCTCTCCGACCACGACATAGAGAGGGTGGTCAGTAGACTCCTAAAATCTCAGGCACTGGCCCAAATGCTCCAGAGCCCATCTCACCAGACTGTGGCTCCTTCGATACAGCTATCCATTCCTCCTCAGACTCATCTCTTGAGCTCGGAGCCGGAGTTTGTCGGAACCATGACCTTGCCCACTTCGGAGCCGATACTTCCTCCTTCGGGTCCAACCTCTTCATTGGTTCCATCCGTGGAGAGGTCCGGGCACCGAGACTCCATTGTCGGCTCCGAAAGGGCGAGTGGCATCGGACCCTTGTCCGACCCCGCTCTCCCTCTCGGAGCTTCGGCTCTGGTTAGTTCGGCCCCGACATCATTCTCGGAGCCTTCCCTGTCAGTTCCGGGGGCGGTTCCAGTCTCTTCGGAGCCGGTGCTACCTTTGGTATCTGATAGGGGAGCCTTCAAGGTGATGAGTGTGCTGGACCCAGTGTCCACTCCAAGGTTAAGTTCTGCGGCTCCTCCCTCTGTAGTGCCTGTTACGGTCCCTGGCCATCCTCTTACACCTGACAGCAGAGATTCAAAGCATAGGGTACCCACCTTGGGTGTCTCCTCCTCTTCTGAGGGCTCCCCTGTAGTTTCAGGGGAACCCCCTAGGAAAAGAAAGTGCAAGAGGAAGCACATAGACTCCCCCGAGTCTGTCACGTCGGACACAGACTTGGATGAGTCTGAAGGTTCCCCCAGATCCCCCTCTGAGGATGTCTCCTTTTCAGACATCCTGGAAATCCTAAGACAGAGGGGAAATTGGTCCACTCTCAAACCTTCCAAGGACGAGTCGGTTTACCTTGACGCCTTTGGATCTCGCCCTTCCACCTCCTGGGTTTCTCCCCCTTTCGACCCACTAATGGAGGTAGTGGCTAGAAAGGCGTGGGCAGCTCCTGATTCAATGGAACCTACCCCTAGGAGGCCTTCTAAATTTATTTCTGCACCAGATGACAAATCCTTTCTCACAAAAGGTGTTTCAGTTGATGCTATGGTGGTAGCAGCAGCCACTAAGAAGGAATTGGCTGATCCTTCTGTATCTGTTCATCCTCCTAACAGAGTCCAGGACCATGGACAGGTACGGCAAGCAGACCTTTGCTTCAGCGACCTTTTCTATGCGATCGCTGAACTATTTGTCATTTCACCCGCCTTCAGAGAGACTTGCTCAAAGAGCTGGGTGAAACGGTACAGGATCCTTCTGCTGCGGGGTTTAAGGACAAAATAAACTCTCAGCTGGCTACCCTGAACTCCACTGTTAACTCCTCAATGTGGCTTATCTCTTATGCAGCCGATGGAGCAAGTAGGGCCGCTGGCACAGGCGTTGCGTTGAGACGTCACACTTGGATGCGACTCTGTAACTTTGCCAATCCCTTCAAGGCGTCCTTCACCAACACCCCCTTTGACTGTTCGGAATTGTTCGGACCTCAGGTGAAGAATACCCTCACCAGATTCGAGCAAAATGGTAAGACTCTCTCTGCCGTGGGAGTCCGTTTTTCCACGCCTTCTAGACCTTATCCTAAGGGACAGAAGGGAGGAAAGATGTGGTTCCGCAAGCCTCAGGGAGTCGCGCCTGCCGCACGTGGTGAATTTCCCCCTAGTGGCAGAGGGGGAAATAATAAGACGCTGCCCCAGGGGCAGAGGGGGTCCTCAGAATCAGGGCTCTAGGGAATCTTTCCCTGACCAACCCTTTCAGTATCCCTGAGAAGCTGCCCGACTGTCCGCCTTCGGAGGCAGTTTGGGGAAGATTATCTCTGTACCCGGAAGCCTGGCAATCCCTCTCCCAAGACACATGGGTACAGAAGATCATATCCGAGGGTTACAAAATCCCTTTCACTTTCCCTCCGGTACAACCGCCAAAACCCCTACTCAGACATACCACCCGCACAAAGGGGTCAGGCTCAGCTAGAAATAAAAAAGCTGTTAGAAAAAGAGTCATCCAGGCAGTCCCAGCAGATCAGCTAGGATCCGGAATTTACTCCAGGTTCTTTTTGGTACCAAAAAAGACAGGAGAATGGAGACCCATTTTGGACCTCAGCAGGTTAAACAACTCTGTACTAAAGACAAAATTTTGGATGGTAACACTGCAGTCCATTCTACCCTTTTTGGGCAGAGACAACTGGATGTGCTCGTTAGACCTCCAGGACGCGTACTACCATATAAAGATACACAGGCGTTCCAGGAGGTTTCTCCGCTTCCGGCTTGGAGTCGGTCATTTTCAATTCAGGGCCCTGCCCTTTGGTCTCACCACAGCCCCCCGGGAGTTCACCAAATGTTTGGCAGTGGTCACGGATCACCTGAGACAAGATTCCAGGTGTTTCCATACTTAGACGACTGGCTCATTTCTGCTACCACCAAACAGGATCTCATAATGGCCAGGGATTACACTATTCAACTTTGCAACAGTCTGGGTATTTCTATAAATTTTGCAAAGTCCTCCTTGTCAATGTATAAACTTTATAGGCGCCGTATTAAACACCACAGAAATGTCTGCAACATTACCACCTCAGAGAGTGACAGACATAAGGCGGAATGTTCAGCTCCTGTTTCAGCCCAACAAAGTCCAGGTCAAGCTAGTATTGAAAGTGTTGGGCCTCATGGTGGCGGCGATTCTTCTACTTCCATTAGCCCGCTTCCACATGAGGCTCCTTCAGTGGATGCTGTTTTTCTCAGTGGTCCTTTCAACAGCTACCAATGACCCACAACATTTTGATAACCCCATCTTGCAAGAAACATCTCTCCTGGTGGATGGTTTCCCCTCAGCTTTTTCAGGGCAGACCCTTTGTTCTCCCCCCTCCAGTTGCCACTGTCACAACGGATGCCTCCCTGATCGGGTGTGGGGGGGGGTATTATCAGGGCAGGACAGTCCAGGGCACTTGGCAACAGTCAGAATGCCACCTGCACATAAATGTCCTGGAGACGAGGGTGGTGCTTTTGACGTTGCAAGCCCTTCAGAGCTCTCTTCCCACGGGGACTATAGCTATTCAAACGGACAATATGTCTGTGGTGTGGTACATAAAGCAGGGCGGAACAAGGTTCTATCCCCTCTGTCGAGAAGCACTCAGACTTTGGCAATGGGCGATTTCATCTCAACGGTTTCTGATAGCAACGCACATCCCCGGGAAGTCCAACGTCATAGCAGACAGATTGAGCAGAACTATCCTCACACCTCACGAGTGGTCTCTAAATGAAGCGGTAGCAGATGGAATTTTTCGGAAGTGGGGCCAGCCTTGCTGCAACCTTTTCGCAACTCCCCAAAACAGCCAGTGCCTCGACGACTTCACACATTTTCCTCTGCCAGGCCAACCCCTCAGAGACGCACTTGTTCACGTTTTACCCCGGAGTCTTCTTTATGCCTTTCCTCCTTTTCCGTTGATCCCGCAATTAATTCAGAAAGCAACCGCATTGAGATCCAAAATGATCCTCATTGCCCCATTTTGGCCTCGACAAGTTTGGTTCCTGTTCCTGCACAAATACCTACTGGAACAGCCTTGGCATCTGGAACCCCTTCCGGATCTGTTGACCCACCTCACGGGCAAGCCGCATCAGTCTCTACATTCCATCAACCACACAGCTTGGTTGCTCCACTTCCAGCCATAGCCAGGCTTCCCCTTATTTCTCCTCCTGTTCGTGATATCATTCTGGCCTCCCATAAGTCCAATACTAGGAAGACTTATCCGAGTAAATGGAAGCCTTTTTCACACTGGGCACAAACTAGGTCCTTAGATCCTTTCCATGCACCCATTCATGGGGTTCTGGACTTTCTGCTGGAGCTTTTTCATTCAGGGTCATAATCGGCCACTATCGGGGTACAATTGGCGGCTATTGCTAATTTTCATGTTGGACTCTCCGTAGCAAATATTATGTCCCACAAAATCTTTAAAGCCTTTCTCAAGGGCATCTTTTTGCTCAGACCTCCAGTCAAAGATCCACCCCCACAATGGGATTTGAATTTAGTTCTAACCTCACTAATTCTGCCCCCTTTTGAACCTGCAGCGTCTTGCTCCCTCAAACTTCTTTCTTGGAAAACGCTGTTTTTAGTAGCTATAACATCTACCAGAAGGGTATCGGAACTTCAAGCCTTGTCTGTCCGTCCTCCTTATTTGGTTTTTCATAAAGACAGGGTAACTCTCAGAACAAAAACCCTTCCTTCCTACCAAAAGTGTTATCGGAAGCAAATCTAAACCACTCCATTGATTTACCTATCTTTTTCCCAGACTATACCAACAGGGCTGAACAAAAATTACATTCATTAGATGTTCATCGCCAATTACGGTATTACCTAGACAGGACAAAACAATTCAGAAAGTCAGACCAGCTCTTTCTCTCTTATGCCGCAGGCAAGAAAGAGCTTCCGGTATCGAAGGTTACTCTTTCCAGATGGCTGACATCTACTATTACCTTGGTCTATGAGTTGAGACACAGGCGACTTCCCTGTAGGCCTAAGGCTCATTCAACCAGGGCACTATCAACTTCAACGGCGTTTCAAGCAAGGTTACCACTAGATGCCATTTGTGCAGCAGCTACATGGGCTAACAAACATACCTTTATTGCCCAATTACAAGATTGATTTGGGCCTCCAGAAATGGAGCTGATTTTGGTTCCACTGTACTCAGGAGTCTGTTTCATTGAGCCACCCAGGACTAAGATGCTAGGGACGCTGTCCCATCCAGCAAGAATGAAGGCGAGAATGACAACTTAACATTAAGAAGTTATGTCTTACCATAACGTTCCATGTTAGTTGTCTTCTCGCCTTCTTTCTTGCGTCCCTCCCTCCTGCCCCCTAGCCTGGATAGACTCGAGATTCTGAGTCCTTCCATTTCTGGAGATACAGTATGTTGCGTCTTTTTCCTTGTATCCTTAGTGTTACTAGCAGGTAATCTATTCTCGTAAAAGAGGATTATAATATTATTATAATAATATTATTATTTATACTATGTCTTAGCTTCCAAACGAGATCTGGGGAGTTGGCGCATGGTATTGTGGGATATAGGGCTGCCTCGAGCCGGTAAAAATAGCTCTCGAGCTATAGTATAGGCAGAGTCTGAGCCGAGGATTGGCTCCGAACCCATCCAGCAAGAAAGAAGGCGAGAAGAAGACAACTAACATGGAACATTATGGTAAGACATAACTTCTTATTCTCGAACGATGGACTAATATGGGACGCGTGTCTTTTCGTCAGCGACTTTTACACTCGCTGATCGCTGAACTAACTCACTCACTTTACAAGGCTATAAAGAGATCTGAAAGAGCTAGGAGATGCTCTACAAGGTTCATTAGCTGTGGGGGTGAATAAGAAAGTCTCCTCCCAGCTATCCACCTTAAATTCTATCGTCAACTCCTCCATGAGACTGATATCTTATGCAGTGGATGGAGCGAGCAGGGTGACTGGTTCAGGCATTTCTTTGAGGAGACGCTCCTGGATGCGGTTTTACAAAACTGCTGACTACACTTCCGTTAAGCTAGTCGCCAGTTCGCCGGTACTCAGTGAGGCACTTTCGCAGCCCCTGATGCCTGCTCAGATGGATTCGCAGGCCGCTACCGAGACCCATTTGGAGTCTGGTATGCCGCGAGACTCTTCTTTGACTATGAAACCTATGGATGTCTCTACCTTGGATGGGTCCGGAGCCACTGTGCAGGCACCAGCTTCTGAAGAACCTCTTCGCACTACTGATATTTGACACAAACCGACAACTTATTTTGCGTCTTCAGTTCTTTCTAAAACTACCGGGTTTCTAAGACCAAGAGTTCGAGCTATGCCTAAAAAAATGATCCAATCTCAAGCGCCTGCTTCCTTGCCACAATCTCAGATGCTTAAAATGGCAGAAGACCTGATCATGCTGATTAGGGGAAGCCAGCCTTCCACTGCTTAAAAAAAAAAAAAAAAAAAAAAAAAAACTTGTCCCCAGCAGCTTTATCTGACCAAGAGTTCGACCCTGAGGTTTCTGATTATGAAGACCTGCCCTTATCTGCCTATGAGGATTCAGATCCAGAGGAATCCATTCCTTCTGCCTCCCCTCCAGAGGATTTTTCTTTTGGTGAAACCCTACATACTTTGAGAGAGCATTTCCATTGCAAATGCCAGGATTATCCTCAGTCCAAAAAGCGACTCTGGGAATTTTTAGATCTACCACAGCACAGACTCTTGGTTATCCCTCCTGTTCTTGATGTTGTAGATGTCTTTATAGAATCCAGTCTAACTCCTGTTACTTTACCCCCTGCTCCAAGGAAACCTGACCGGTACTACAAAGTCCCTGACTCGCACAAATTTCTCTTCAGAAATCCCACTGCTGACCCAGAGGTCATCTCCCAAGGACTTAAAGGAATAAAAGTAACTACAGCTAAGAATCCCACCCTCTTGGACAGGGATTCCCAAGCTTTAGACAGATGGGATAAAAAAGTATACACCACTGCAACTCTCTCTGTTAGAGCATTAAATTGTCAGTTCTACATGCTGAAATACCAGCAACATACTGTGGAACTTGTTAAGCAAAAGTTATCCACCTTCCTGACTGTGTAGATAATAAAGAATTACAGGAGCTTATGCATTCTGCAAGCCAAGTCAGCAAGCATACCCTGCAATGTGGGTTTGATGCCCTAGAAGCATCTTGCAGGGCAGCAGTCACAGGTTCTGTACTTTAGAAGATATGCCTGGCTTAAGAAGTAGTCCTTGCCAGACCATGTTAAATCAAAATTATTGGACGCTTCTCTGAACAAGGACAATCTGTTTGCCACCAAAGCAGAAAAGGTTTTAAAAAAGCTGGAAGAAAAGGCTAAGTCTATGCAGACAGTCAAAGACTTTTTGCAAGTGCCGCCTCCAAGATTTAGTAGGCATTGCCTCTCGAAACATTGGTCCTTTCTAGCACCCTCAAGGACATCTCAAACTAGATCCAGGGGAAACGGACCCCCCCCCCCCCCAGATTACAGTGTCAAGGTATGCAGAGATCTAAACAATGGAGTACCTCCACTTCTAAAGCAGCGAGTGCTAAGCCACCCCCTTACGGAAAGAATTCACAATGACTTCTCAGCTCCACCCATCACCTCTGCCCAATTGCTCGTGCCCCTAGGAGGAAAACTTGCCCACCATACAAAAAACTGCACCTCCATCACCAACTATCGATGGGTCCTCAACATAGTATCCCAGGGGTACAATTTTATTTCCACACACTGCCAACCCCAAAAGGGTTCCCAGATCTTCCTCCAAACCAGTGGGCAGAGGCACAAAACCAAGTTCAGTCCCTGCTTTCCATAAGGGCAATTCAGCCTGTTCCTGAAGAACATATAGGCCAAGGTTTTTATTCCAGACTTTCTCTGGTACCCAGAAAAGAGGGCACTTGGCGCCCAATCTTAGATCTATCCATTCTAAAAACCTCCCTGGTGGTACCAAAATTAAAGTCTCACCCTACAGCAGCTTCTCCCCATGCTGTCCAAAGATGCCTGGTTAGCCACCCTAGATCTAAAGCAGGCCTATCTGCACATCCCAATAAAGGACTCCTGCAGAAATATCTACGTTTCAGGGCAGGATGTATGCATTATCATTTCTCTGCACTTCCCTTTGGCTTATCCACTGCTCCCAGAGTTTTTGCAAAATGCCTGGCTGTAGCCATTGCCTATTGCAGACAGAGAAATATTCAGATTTATCCCACTTGGACGATTGCCTAATTCAGGCAGACAGTCAGGAAAAGCTGTTGCAGCATCTGACATTTGTAAAGGACCTTCTTACCTCCCTGGGGTACACTATCAACAAAAAGACATCCAAACTAGTCTCCAGTCAAAAATTGTATTCCTGGGAGCAAGCTTGGACACACTATCCCAGATGGCATTCCTTACTCCAGAAAAGCAAGTCTACCTGACAAGCTACTTCACTCATGGCCATCAGAACCCAGCTATCTGCAAGGAAAATCCTGCAGGCTCTAAGGTTCATGGCCTCCTGCATTCTAATTCCATATGCCAGACTGCATATGAGGAAACTTCAATGGTACTTAAATCTTTGGTGCCAACATTCTCAGGACCTGGAAACAATCGTACCTATGATATCTTGTCTAAGGAAAGAGTTCCTTTGGTGGGCAGCAGCATGCAGCCATAACAAGGGGCTTCCCTTTACACAACCCCACGCAGCCCAGACCCTAACCACAGACACATCAGATTATGCCTGGGGTGCACATCTGGACGGCAGGTGCATTCAGGGCCACTGGAGCCCAAATCAAATTCATCTGCACATCAACCAAAAAGAGATGCTAGCTGTTCAGCACGCTCTGACAGCTTTCAGAACCCTACTCTCATCAGGGCTCTTACTAATTAAAAACAGACACCACCACAGTGATGTGGTACATAAACAAGTAGGGGGGAACCCACTTTTACCCACTCTGCAGGCTAGCCATGACCCTGTGGAACACTGCCTCAGCCATGCACATTCACCTGCAGGCTCAATTCCTGCCAGGCAACCAAACCTCTCTGGCAGACAACTTAAGCAGAAATCTCCTAGACCCACACGAGTGGCAATTAAACCACAACACCTTCAGCCTTGTCACCCAGAAATGGGGTACGCCGAAGGTGGATCTATTTGCCTCCCCCTACAACCACCAGCTCAGCAAATTTGCACTAGGGTACCTCACAGCAAGACCTGGAAAGTGGATGCCCTATCCTTCCAGTGGGCAACCTCTCTATCTATGCATTTCCCCCTGTACCTCTTCTTACAAAAGTACTACTCAAAATAAGGTAGGAAAGACCAAGGGCAATCCTGATTGCCTCAGACTGGCCACGCCAACACTGGTACCCACTACTGTGCAGTCTGTCACCATTGCCTCCATGGCACCTACCCCAAATCCCTACTCTCCTGAATCAGCAGGAGGGACAGTTCTTGCATCCACAGCTGCAGACCCTGAATCTTGTAGCCTGTCTTATTCCATGACTTCTCCTCCAGCGACCAGCCTAAGCAAGCAGGTACTGGAAGTCATACGTGAAGCCAGATGACCCAGCACAAGGAACTCCTATGCTTACAAGTGGAAAAGGTATTGTTCCTGCCAGCCCTCTTTACCTCTCATCCTGGATTACCTAGCAGACCTAATCCACAGAGGCCTGTCCTTCTCCTCCATTAAGATTCATGCCTCTGCCATCTTTGCTTATTACAGCACTGAGCCACCTCTCTTCTCTCACCCTCTCATCAAGCAATTCCTGAGAGGGGCTAACAACTTAAGGCCACCAAGAAGAGCCCCCACCCCTGCTTGGGACCTTAACCTTGTATTGGAAAAGCTCACGCTACCGTCCTTTGAGCCGGCAGCGTCAGCAGAGTTAAAATTCCTCTATTGGAAAACAGCCTTGCTTCTGGCCATCACTTCAGGTAGAAGAGTGTCTGAGCTGCAAGCACTTATGGCTGTATAACCTTTCATTGTTTTTCATACTGGCAGGGTCTCTCTTAGGACTAACCCAACTTTCATGCCTAAAGTGGTGTCCAGTGTGGCTCTCAACCAATCTATCCATTTGCCCACCTTCTTCCCTAATCCTCAACATAATGGGGAAGGGGTCCTGCACTCTTTAGATGTGCACAGATTCTCCCTTGATAGGACTAAGCCCTTTAGGAAATCTGACCAGTTACTAGTCAGCTTTGCACCAGGGGCAGAGGGCAAGCCCATAACAAACCATCTCCAAATGGATAGCACATTGTATCCTTTTCTGTTGCAAACACCATGAGAAACCACCCCCTCAGGGAGGCACAACACATTCCACTAGGGCCACTTCAACCTCTACAGCCTTTCTCAGAGGAGTCCCTACCAGGGACATTTTGGAAGCTGCTACTTGGGAGTTCTGTTCATACCTTCACCAAGCATTACCACCTTCCTATCTTTTCCAAATCCAGGCGGGCTTTGCAACAGCAGACCTGCAGGGCATACTAGCCAGCCCCAATTCTTGACTTTCTCCACCCATTTTTCAGCTTTGGGAATCAACCCAAGTGTAATGACTGCAACAGTGAAACACGAAGAACATAGTATAGTTGTGTACACTTACATCAATGTAGATGTTCAAGTGTCTTCACTGTTGCAGTCCTGGTTTCCCACCCTCCAGCCTCCTTGTATCTCTCTCTCTCTCTCTCTCTCTCTCTCTTCCTCACTCCTTACAGGGCTATTTGTATTTACTTTTTACTGGTGGTGTTTTTCCACCATAACTTAGCTCCCTATTTGGGGCAAGAAAATCTGACATAATGGCGTCTGCTGCTGTTTTTATACCTCTGACGACCTGACGTTAGTACTGAAGCGACAGCAACCGAGACAGAAATACTAAGCCTCTGGTATTCGGGCTGACTGAGGGTTTCCCCAGGCAGGATAACCCAAGTGTGATGACTGCAACAGTGAATTCACTCTAACATCTACATTTATGGTAAGTGTACACAACTGAACTTTCCTCACTCTTTGGACCCAAAGTAAAAGACGCACTCACCAGATGTGAGCAGGAAGGGAAAATTCTCTGCCGATGGAGTACGTTTTTCCTTACCTTCAAGACCTTACCCTAAAGGTCAGAAGAATGGAGAAATGTGGTTTAGAAGATCCCAGAGAGCTTTCCAAGATTTATGAGGTGAATTCTTCCCCAGGGGCAGAGGGGGAAGGTAACAATGGTACACATTGTCCAAGAGGCAGATGGGGTCCGCAAAACCAGCGTGACAGTGATTTCTTTTGCGGATGTTCCTATCAGCGGTCCTGAAAGGAGGCCTGCATGCTCTACTCTGGAGGCAGTTGGAGGACGTTTGTCTTTGTACCCAGAAGCCTGGCAAACTGTCACAAGTACGAGGATATTCCATTCCCTTTTGCCAACTGAAACCAAAAATCAGAACAATCCCGGATGTTCCATCCAATCTAGGGGAGCAAGCAACTATAGAAATCTGAAAGTTTCTGGACAAGAGAGTCCTCCAAGAAGTTCCTGCAGACCAAACAGGATTCGGAACTTGCTGAAAATTCTTTTTGGTGCCAAAAAGAACAGGAGTCTGGAGACCCATATTGGATCTCAGCAAGTTAAAGAAATCTGTCAAAATAGTGACACTGCAGTCGATACTTCCATTTTTAGGGAAAGACGATTGGATGTGCTCAGTAGATCTCCAAGATGCGTACTACCACATAAAAATGGACAGAGCATCGAGGAGCCACTTAAGCTTCTGGCTGGGAGCCAGTCATTATCAGTTCAGAGCTCTGCCCTTTGGTCTCACTACAGCCCCCAGAGTGTTCACCAAATGCATGACGGCAGTCACGGCTGACTTGAGGCATTTGGGATTCCAAGTGTTTCCGTATCTGGATGACTGGATCCTAACTGAAACCACCAAGCATCTACTCCAGCAAGCCAGGGATGTGACTTTGGAAATTTGTGCTCAGTTAGGCATTACAGTCAACTTACAAAAATCTGCCTTGTTGCCCTGTCAACATATTACCTTCAAAGGCGCAAACCTAGACACTGTTTCCATGACGGGACGTCTTCCAGCCAACAGAATTTCAGGCCTCAGGCAGCAAATACTTCATCTTCTTCCCAAGGACAAGGTGAAGGCAAAAGTAGTTCTGAAACTCCTAGGGACAATGGCTACAACCATAACTCTAGATGTTCTGTGGTCCTCTTTCACCTTCATTCTTACATTTGGGATCGGAGCTGAACCTCTGCTCTGACTCTGCCATTCTCTAGCTCCAAAACTTCTAGTTGGCTTGTGGCTATGAGGTATCCCATGATAAACCGCTAACATAACCCAGATCTCGTTTGTCGCTCGTTGAGCTCAGACGTGCTTCTTCTTGGCCATGGCCAAGTCAAAACTTTCAGTACTTTTTTCTAGTTAATTGTTGACTATAAAAATAATTCTAGTCTATAGTTTAGTGTGTTAGCGCATTCCGTGTCTGTTTTAGACAATTTGCTGCATTGTTTTCTGTGTTTACTGTTTGTGCTTTGATTGGCCGTTTTTCCGTTGGCCTTCTTGTATCCCTGCATGTCTTCGCTTGTGCTGATTGTTATTGTCATTGTTTCTATTTCCCTATCATCTTGGGCTACGTTTAGGACCTAGTCCTCGGGTTATCTCTTTCTTCTTCACTTAGGACTAGGCCTATTTAAGTTAGAGGACCTAGTCCTCTGTCTGCCTGTTTGTCTTTATTGTTGCCTGTCTGTCTACTTGGCAGTAGTTTTTGTGCATTATTATCTTAGTTGTGTCTTGCACTATGTCTAAGGACACTAAGGATCACAAGCCTTCGGGCTTTAAAAAATGTACAAAATGTGCCCTTAAAATGTCCTTAACGGATGGGCGCAATTGTGTGTGTGTGTGTGTGTGTGTGTACTGTTTGGGGGCTATTGACCTCCAACTGTCTTGCTTGTTTTGTCATGCCTTTAGTCCCCGTGTTCTTCAGGAGAGGAAGAACAAACTTATCTTGAAAGGACTTTTTGAAGCATTCTTTTGAGGAGGAGTTGACTTCATCCTCCAGCTCTAAATCTCCTTCCTCCAAAAAAGATAAAGCCAAATCAACCAAAAGGCAGTCTCCAACTCAATCTGTGTCGTCGGAGCCGCCAGACAAAATTGCCAAAATGACTACATCCTTGCCGGCTCCACTGGTCTTTGTGCCAATAGAGGTTTCTATTGTGGATCCATCAGTTTCGGCTCCAGGAGTCTCTGAGCCGATAACTGAGCCTGTGTCTCGGATCCGGTAAGCAGAACTCCGACCAGTCTCCCCGACTCTTAGGTCGCCTATCTTTCAGCAGTCTAGGTCCCCCACTCTATCCTCCAGGTCCTCTAGGAGCCTTTCTGATGCGGACATCGAGAGAGTGGTGCGCAGACTGCTTCAGACTTTGGCGCTGGCAAATTTACTTTCGGCTCCGTCCCAGTTGGCTCCGGAGCCTAATGTGCCCTTACACCCTGTCTGATGTTCCTCCTCCTAGCCTTCGGAGCAAGAGATGTCAGTTCCTCGGGTTGCGGAAAGGTCTATTCCAGCTACCTCAGTGGGTCTCTTGGTTCTGATATCTGCTCCGACCCTTTCGGTGCAGTCTGTGGGGGGGGGTCTAGGGTCCTCAGTTCTCCTGTTGGGCCTGAGGGGGATGCTTGGAATGTAACTTCATTTCTGAGCCTACCTCTCGGTGCTTCGGCTCAGGTGGCTTGAACCCTACATCTGCCTTGGAGCCCATCTCCTCAGCGTCGAGGACTGCCTCTGCATCCTCTGAGCCGGGAGGATCGGCATTCGAGGTGATAAATGTGTTGTCCAGGTCTTTAGTTTCAACCACAGGTACAGACACTCTTTCCCCCTAAAGCACTGACTTCAGTTTCAGCTCCCTCTCTGTCCCAACACAGCAGAGACTTGTAGCCTCAGAAAACCTCCATGAGTGGTCCCCTGTCTTCGAGGTCTCCCCAGAAATACCCTTATGAGGTGCCACCTGGGAAGAAAACTTGTAAAAGGAAACATGTTGACTTCCCTTAGACTCTGACCTTGGAGTCAGAAGGGTCCCCCAAGTCGTCCTCTGATGATATCTCATTCGCAGATATTCTTGAGATCCTGAAACAGAGGCGGCTGGCCCACCACATCCTCTTCTGATGAGGAGTCTGTGTACCTGAAGGCTTTCAGGTTTCAACCATCTGCCTCTTGGGTGTCTCCAACTTTTGACGAGCTACTGGATTTAGTGAGTTGAAAGGTGTGGAAATCTCCTGATTCTGTGGAACTAGTTCCTAGAAGACCAAATACATTTTTGTCAGCACCCCAGGACAAAGACTTTCTTGCTAAGGGCGTTCCAGTAGATGCCATGGTGGTGGCAGCAGCCACCAAAAAGGAACTTGCTGAAACTTCCAAAATGTCCATCCACCGAACAAGGAGTCTCGAACAATGAATAGATATGGGAAGCATGTCTTTTCTTCAGTGGCTTTTACACTTGGATCGCTGAACTACCTGTCTCACTTCACAAGGCTCCAGAGGGATCTCCTAAAAGAACTGGGAGAGACTCTGCAAGGTAACCTATCTGCAGCGGTATCTGAGAAGGTTAACGCACGGATGTCTACCTTAAATTCTATCGTAAACTCCTCCATGAGGCTGATATCTTATGCAGCTGATGGAGCGAGTAGGGCAGCGGGTTCAGGAGTTTCTCTTAGACACTCCTGGATGCGCTTGCAACTTTGCGGAGGCCTTTAAGTCTACATTTACCAATGCTCCCTTTGATGGAGCCTCATTGTTTGGAACCAAGGTAAAGGACACACTCTCACCAGGTGCGAACAGGAAGGAAAAGCCCTGTCTGCTGTGGGAGTTAGTTTTTCCGTTCCTTCTAGACCCTATCCCAAAGGGCAGAAGGGTGGTAAAATGTATTTCAAAAAGTCGCAGAGGTTTTTTTCAGGATGCACAAGGTGATTCCTTCTCCAGAGGCAGAGGAGGAGGAAATACTGGTAGATGCCACCCTAGAGGTAGGGGAGGCCCGCAGAACCAGGGAGACTGCGATTCCTTTTGTGATCGTCCCTATCAGCGCTCCTGAAAGGAGGCCTGACTGCGCATCTCTGGAGCCAGTCGGGGGGTCGTACTTCCTTATACCCAGAAGCCTGGTACGATATCACTCAAGACAAGTGGGTGTTATAGATAATTACCAGAGGTTACCATATTCCCTTCTTTCTCCACCTCCTCAGATCAGATGAATCCCAGATGTTCCACCCAATCACAGGGATTCAGCAACTCTAGAAATCCAAAAGTTGCTCGTAAAGAGAGTCATCCAACCCATCCCTGCAGATCAAATAGGATTAGGGACTTACTTCAGATTCTTTTTGGTGCCAAAAAGAACAGGAGACTTGAGACCCATCTTGGATATCAGCAAATTGAACGAATCTTTACAGAAGTCCAAGTTCCGAATGGTCACCTTACAGTCGATACTCCCATTCTTAGGCAAAGACGTTTGGATGTGCTCCATAGACCTCCAAGATGCATACTACCATATCAAGATGGACAGGGCATCAAGGAGTCACTTGCTCTTCCGGCTGGGGGCCAGTCATTATCAGTTTTGCGCCCCTGCCCTTTGGTCTTTCCACAGCCCCCAGGGTATTCAAATGCATGGCAGTGGTACCTGCTCACTTGAGATGTCGGGGATTCCAAGTGTTTCCATACCTTGACTACTGGCTCCTGACTGCCACCACCAGGCATCTACTGTTATAGGCCAGTGACGCTACCATTTCAACTTGCTTGCAGTTAGGAATTACAGTAAATTTGCAAAAATCTGCATTATCGTCCTCTCAGCATGTGAATTTTATTGGCGCCGAAATAAACAGTCTCAATGAGGGCTTACCTTCCCGTAGAAAGAATTCAGAACCTCAGGGAACAAGTTTTGAGCTTACGTCCTCTAAGGAAAGCGAAAGCAAAGATGGTGCTCAAGTTGTTGGGACTAATGTTATTGTAGAGGGCGTAGTCCCTATGAGCCAGACTGCACATGAGGGTTCTGTAATGGTTACTCTTTGCCCAATGGTCACTGCAGTATCTACCTCTTTCTCACCCCATCCTGATAACAGGTTTGTGCAAACAGGATCTTCGCTGGTGGACCCAGACCAGCAATCTATACACAGGCAGACCGTTTGTCCCCACCCCCAACCCGTTGCCTCAGTGACCATGGATGCCTCCCAGATGGGGGGGGGGGGGCATTATCTAGGGAGAACAGCCCAAGGTAAGTGGCAGGAACGTGAGGCTCACTTGCATATCAACGTCTTGGAGATGAGAGCAGTGCTTCTGTTGTTGCAAGCACTTCACAGCTTCCTCCCTGTAGGGCCGATTGCGATCCACTCGGACAATATGTCGGTGGTGTGGTACATAAACAAGGAGGGACCAAATCTTACCCCCTCTGCAGAGAAGCCCTTCATGTGTGGGAGTGGGCAGTGTCTTCCCAACACTTTCTGGTCGCAACGCACATTCTGGGGAAATCCAACGTGATAGCCGACAGGCTCAGCAGGGCTATTCTGATGCCTCACGAGTGGTCTCTGAAGACATACATTGCAGAACAAACTTTTCGCAAATGGGGTCAGCCTTGCTGCAATCTATTTGCCACCCCTCTCAATGCCAAATGCAGCAGCTACTTCACCATAATTCCCCCAGAAGGGGAGACACCCAGAGATGTACTTGTTCACGATTGGCCCTTGGGACTTCCCTATGCTTTTCCACCGTTCCCCCGATATTGAAGGTAATTCAGAAAGCAATATCCTTGGGAAGCAAAATGATCCTAATTGCTCCTTACTGGCCTCGACAGATTTGGTTCCCATTCTTCAGACCTCATCTAATGGACGAACCATGGACTCTGGACCCAGTGCCAGATTTGCTGATGCACGTCAGGTGTGTTCCATCCCTCTCTCCACACCCTCAATTTGACAGCTTGGCTGTTCCAATTCCATTCCTAGTCAGGCATCATGACTTTTCTCCTGAGGTTATTCACATTCTGACATCCTCTCACAAACCTTGTACCAGAAAGACTTATACCAGTAAATGGAAAAGATTCTCCTTTTGGGCCCGTGAGAGAAACCTCAATCCTTACACAGCTCCCATTTCTGCCATTTTAGAGTTCATTTCTCAATTGTTCCATCAAGGTTCAGTAGTTGTCACTGTTAAAGTTCAACTGGCAGCTATTACTGCCTTTCATTTGGCTAATGACCCTAACCTTATGGCTCATAGACTGGGAAGAGCTTTCCTTAAAGGGGCCACATTAAGACCCCCAGTCATGGATCCAGTGGCACCATGGGATTTGAATTTCGTACTCCATAGACTTACTTCAGGCCTTTTTGAACCTTCAGCAACTTGTTACCTTAAGTTCTTGTCATGGAAAACTATATTTTTAGTGGCTATCACATCTGCAAGGAGGGTCTCCGAAGTGCAAGCTCTTTCCACTAAACCCCCTTATTTGGTGTTTCACAGAGATAGGGTCTCCTTACGGACAAACCCTTCATGTTATGTAGTCCTATCTCGCCTACATTCTTACCCGTGGGTTCGAAGCCGAATATCTGCTCCGACTCTGCCTATTTTACTAGCTCAAAAGTCTCTGGCTGGGCTAAGAGGGTATCCCATGGTACACTGCTCCATATCCCCAGATCTCGTTTGCCACTTGTAGAGCTCGGACATGGTCTCGCTTGGCTGTGGCTAAGTACCTTATTTTTACTTATTTCTCTTCAGAAATTGGTTACTTTATACCCAAAAGCTATTTTAATAGCTATATCTTGCTGCTGTCACTGTGATTGTGTGTGTTCTTGGTGTTATGTGGTATCCCGAACTATTCCCACTGGCTAGGCCCGTTTTAGTTAGAGGACCTAGTCCTCCCCTAGTTTGATATTTTTCGTGTGTTTGTTCTCTGTGTTCTCTGTGTTCTCTGTGTTGTCTTAAGAACTGTTTTAGTTAGAGGTTCTTGCAGTGGTGTCATATTTGTTGTTAATCGTTTATTTAGGGCTTCGCTGAGTCTGTGTATTACTGTTTTCTAGTGTACTTTTGTGGGCTTTCCCGCCATTTTGGCAAAGTTTTGTTAACTGTTCTCTAGAGTTAGCAGATCATGTCTAAGGATCAGAAGGAACATAAGCCTTCTGGCTTTAAAAAATGTTCTAAATGCGGACATAAAATGTCCATCACAGATGGACACACACTGTGCGTGTCTACTGCCTTGGAGCCATCCATTTACAGGAGTCGTGTAGCTTTTGCCACTCGTTCAGTCCTAGGGTGCTCCAAGAGAGGAAAAACAAATTGATTTTAAAGGGACTGCTTAAACCGTCTTTTGAAGAAGCTATAGACTCTGCTTCCAGTTCTCAGTCGAAATCTAAAGCCTCCAAGTCCAAGAAAAGGTCTCTGGCTCCATCTGCATCTTCAGAGAAGATTACTATATAGGACTCTGCTTCCTTGGCTCCACTGTCCTCTGGGCCGGAGGAGGTATCTGTGTTAAGTGAATCAGCATCTGCTCCGATTATTCTCGAACCCATTCGGAGCCGATTGCCTAGTGTGAGGCATGGTTCACCAGATAAGAGATCCCAGTCTCCATCCATCTCCTCCAAATCTTCCAGGCTTTCTGATTTGGATGTTGATAGGGTAGTGCAGAGGCTCCTGCAGTCGCCGGTGTTGGCCAAATTGTTTTCGGCTCTGACCCAGTCTGCTCCGGAGCCAGTTCCTGTGACTGTCTCGATGATTCCTCCTCCGAGCACATCTTTGTCGTCGGAGCCAGTATGTTCCGCTCTGAGTGATGTTCTTGCGCCAGCTCCGATACCTCCCTTGGGTTTATCGGTGCCAACCTCTGCTCCGACCATGTCGGTTCCTTCCACAGGGTTCGAGACTCGGGTCTCCTCATTCGGGCCCAAAGGGGATACTTCGGGACATCTTTCGGTTCAGAGTCTCCCACTCGGTGCATTGGCTTGGGGGACTCCGGTTCCGGTCGTGGCCTTGGAGGTCGGTAGGTCCTCGGGGAGGGCCTGCCTTCGAGGCCATGCTGAGCACACTGGCCAGATCGTCAGCTACATCACCCGGGTCGGTCATTCCATCCCCTTCCACCCCGGCGAGAGCTTCTGACACTCACCTAACCTTGTACAGTAGAGTGCCAGGCTCTAAGGACACCCCCACGAGCGGTCCCCCACTTTTTGAAGGTCTCTCAGAGCCAGTGCCTGAGGAACCTCCCAGAAAGAAATTGTGCAAGAGGAAGCACATAGACTCCCAGAATGAGTGTCTCACTTCTGATACTGACCTCGAGGAATCTGAAGGATCCCCCAAGTCTTCCTCTGAGTTTTCCTTCTCCGATAGCCTGGAGATACTGAAACAGAGGAGACTGGCCTTCCAATACTCCTTCCGAGGAGGAGTCGGTATTCCTTAAGGCTTTTGGCGCTCAACCCTCCGCCTCCTGGGTATTCCTTAAGGCTTTTGGCGCTCAACCCTCCGCCTCCTGGGTATCTCCACCCTTCGATGAACTTCTTGACCTTATTTGTCGAAGGGTGTAGGAAAACCTTGATTCTGTGGAGCCCGTACCCAGACGTCCCAACAAATTTCTCTCCGCCCTCAGAGAAAAGAATTTCTGTCAATGGGAGTCCCTGTAGATGCCATGGTGGTGGCGGCAGCCACCCAGAAGGAAGTTGCAGAGTCTTCCTCATTGGTCTATCCTCCTAACAAAGAGTCTAGGGCTATGGACCGGTACAGGAAGCGTACCCTGTCTTCAGCAACTTTCACTTTACGGTCGCTGAATTACTTGTCTCATTTCACTCTGCTCCAGAGAGATCTCCTCAAAGAGCTGGGAGATACTTTTGCGGGTAACATACCTGAGGCGGTGGCTCACAGTTAACGCACAGGTTTCTACCCTCAACTCCATTGCGAATTCGTCCATGCAACTTATTTCGTATGCAGCCAAGGGAGCGAGTTGAGCGGCCGACTCAGGGGTTGCCCTTAGAAGGCAAGCCTGGCTGCGCCTGTGTTACTTAGTGGAGGCCTTCAAGTCTTCCTTCACTGATGCCCCATTTGATGGTTCCTCCTTGTTTGGGACCAAAGTGAAAGACACCCTCACCAGGTGCAAGCAAGAGGGAAAGACCCTGTCTGCCGTAGGGGTCCATTTTTCCCTTCCGTCTAGGCCTTATCCCAAGGCCCAGCGGGGGGGAGGGAGATGTGGTTCAAGAAATCACAAAGGTTTTTTCCTACCGCACAAGGTGAACCCCCCCCCAGAGGCAGAGGTGGGGGGGTTATTCAGGGAGACGTTGCCCCAGAGGCAGAGGAGGCCCCCGCAATTCCAGAGAGCGTGACTCCCCATACTCTCATTCCTGAGGGTGTGCCCGACTGTGCTTATCCGGAGCCAGTCGGGGGTCGAATTTCCTTGTATCCGGAAACCTGGGAAAACATTACCCAGGACCGATGGGTATTAAGGATAATTTCGGGAGGTTACCTCATTCCATTCTCTTCAGTACCCCCTCCAATAAGAAGAATCCCGGATGTTCCACCCAGTCAAAGGGAGCAAGCAGCCTCGGAGAGATCTCAGCTGCTAGAAAAAAGGAGCCATCCAACCAGTCCCCTCAGACCAAATCAGATTAGGGACTTACTCAAGATTCTTTTTGGTGCCGAAAAGAACAGGGGACCTGAGACCCATACTAGATCTCAGTTAACTCAACAATTATGTACACAAGTCCAAATTCCATATGGTCACTCTACAATCGATTCTCCCATTGTTGGGAGAGGAAGTATGGATGTGCTCCAGCGACTTCAAGGATGCTTACTACCATGTCAAAATGGACAGGGCATCCAGGTGTCACCTACACTTCCGGCTGGGAGCCAGTCACTTCCAGTTTCGAGCTCTGCCCTTTGGTCTCACCACAGCCCCCAGGGTGTTCAAGTGTATGGCAGTGGTGACGGCTCACTTGAGACGTCAAGGATTCCAGGTGTTTCTGTACCTGGACGACTGGCTCCTTACCACCCCCACCAGGCATCAACTAGTTCAGACCAGGGACGCTACCATCAGTCTATGTCACCGATTAGGCATCACAATAAACTGGAAAAATTCTGCCTTATTGCCCTTACAGCATGTTACCTTTATAGGAGCAGAGTTGGACACCATTCGAATGCGAGCATTCTTACCACAAGAAAGGATCACAGGGTTGCAACAACAAGTACTCACGCTGATGCCCCTGAGACATGCGAAGGCAAGACTGATTCTACAACTCCTAGGTAACATGGCGGCGACTATCATGCTGGTCCCTCTAGCGAGATTACATATGAGACTTCTTCAGTGGCTCCTCTTTGTCCAATGGTCTCTACAAAGACTTCCGCTATCCCATCCCATCTTAATCACAGGCAGATGCAAGCAGGACCTCCGTTGGTGGCTGTGCACCAACAACTTGAACGGGGGGGAAAGCCCTTTGTTCCACCCGTCCCTGTTGCCACGGTGACCATGGATGCCTCCCAGATGGGGTGAGGGGGCATTATCTCGGCAGGACGGTCCAAGGCACGTGGCAGGAGCATGAGATACATTTGCACATAAACGTCCTGGAGATGAGAGCAGTGCTTCTTGCGTTGCAGACACTTCAAGAAGTTCTTCCTCTTGGGGCTATTGCGATACCACACTACTGACATGTTGTCTGAGTGTATCTCAACAAGCAAGGGGGAACCCGATCTTACCCACTATGCAGAGAGGCCATGCGCGTGTGGCATTGGGCAATAGCTTCCCAACGGTTTCTGGTGGCAACGCACATTCCGGGGAAGACCAATGTAATAGTGGACAAGCTAAGCAGGGTGATTCTTATGCCCTACGAGTGGTCCCTGAATCTCTTGGTTGCAGATTGAATCTTCAGCAGATGGGGTCAGCCTTGCTGCGACCTTTTTGCCAGCACTCTCGATGCGAAATGCAGCAACTTCTTCTCGCTGATCCCCCCACTGGGGGAATCACCTAGGGACGCTCTGGCTCACAATTGGCCCTCCGGTCTGCTTTATGCTTTCCCTCCGTTTCCCCTTCTCTCAAGGGTGATTCAGAAAGCCCAATTTTTGGGAAGCAGAATGATTCTGATTGCTCCACACTGGCCTCGTCAGGTATGGTTCCCCTTCCTTCACCTTACATTGTGGACACTCCTTGGATTCTGGAACCTCTTCCAGATTTACTGATGCACATGTCGGGACAGTTCCACCCCTCTCTGAGGACACTCCGGTTGACAG